>NW_020290753.1:375894-454564 GCF_003184695.1 Aspergillus brunneoviolaceus CBS 621.78 | reverse complement strand
GGGGGGTGCTTGCATAATCGCAAGAAAACGAACAGCAACCTAATTTCACGCTACGAGTATCAACCACCCAAAATGACAAATCGTTCTAGACCAGAACATACCCAAAAACCACAACACCGCACTTAGAAGCTGACAAAAACCGACGATCGGGACCCCCCCCCCCCAGAACCTTAACTCTCTAATTTAATACCACACATCACCGACCATCGGGACTACTGAGTAGCGGGTTCCAAGCTGCAAACGTCAATCCATCATCACAGTTTCGGGTCTGGACGGATTCAGCAATTGACATCTTACATTTCTACCGGCAGGCTTATCACCACGCGAAGCGAAGGCAAAACAAACATCCCAATAATGACACTCCACATCAGCAGGAGCAGATTTGCCTCCCAGCGAACGCCATGCAATACGTCGACGATTTCGTGATCGTCACTGATAAGGACAGGCAGCAGCCCTCTGTAGACTTTGACGTACGGGTAGTGTTGATTGACCATAGTTGGACGAGACCACTAACATCATCATACCTCACCTCTCCCAAGATTGTTGTCCTACCTCATGAACCGCGATCATCCTGAAGATCCCACCTGAAAGGTCAATACTTTGGGGGGATTGGTGGTCGTACACAAATAAACAGTTGGGACTTGCTGCGCTGCTGTGTAAGCTGCAAGTCAGTCAGTAAGGTCAGTCCTTGACGTCAACGACCTGACCCTTGGGCCTTCCCCTCCCCCCTCCCCCCTCCCCGGGCTGCTTGACCTCATCTTCGGGATACGGGTGATTACCGTACAGGGGGTGGGCGATCATGATCCGAGATCCGGAGCTACAGTAAGGAGTATCGTAAGTTAGGGTTCTTTAGCAGTCGGTGACTTCATCGCTCTTCTTCATTGCATGTGGTGAATAGCGGGGTGCATACTACAGAGTAGGAGATGGGTAGACGTCAGTCACACGATCCCCTCTTCATCAACACCATCGACAGCAACTCGAGTAAAGCCACCGGGTGACCTACTGTGTAGCTCACAGGCCACACAATCCAACTGCACATCCAGCATGACCTGAAAGCAACGCATCCGGAGAGATCCGCCTCCCCGCACAGAAGCATAGCCTACACAAAAACAAGCATGAAACATAAGCACAGCACAGCACAGCACAGCACAACTAATGCCCCCCAAAGAACGGAGCCAATGTCAAACCGCGGAACAAACTCGGCCTTCTCGCTCTCCGACCTTCCGCCCACCCCACACCCTTTCAAAAGTGGCCCTAGCTCGGCCTTAGGTAGGTATCGAGAAAACAGTGAACCCCTAAAAATTCTGGCGCTGGTTCACGGAGCCGCGCAAATCCGTAAACCCCGTCTAGCCCAACTAGCACTAACTTACTACGTACCGTATTCATATCTAGCCCACTGGGGAGGGGGCCAAGTAGGCTACCCGTTGTACCCGTGCGTGCCGGATTCCGGAACATCAGCCTTCCTCACCTCGCTATCCACACATCTGCATCTGCATCCTGCCCCCCGATTCCCCATGTGAGGGCTATCAACGGATACACGGATACACGGATGAGAAAGGAGGGTCTTGGCGTTGGCATATGGGTGTTTCATATGGTACAGTACACCCACCACACTGCCCATACTGGAGGAGTACTTTTACCCTGAGGGGGTTTGAGGGGTTTGAGGGGTTTGAGGGGATTGATTCTGCCGGTTTTATTCTTGTCAGACTTTATTTCTCCGAATCGCCTATAGCCCAACTTATAAAGTATGAGTCACTGTAAGGTTTTATTCAGGGAGGTACTCCGTAGTTATCTAGTGGATGCTTAAGCTTCTGCGTATTCCTTTTCGAATTTAGTTGAATCAAAGGAATCGTAGACATAGAAGGATATGCACAAGGTACGGTATGCTCCGGTCGGAGTCACGCCAGGGAGAGGGGGGACAGGGTGTTTCAGGCCGATTCATCCCCGTTGGAGTTGAGGGTCTCTGGATCTTGACTCTGTTTCTCAGTGGTAGGAGTAATGAACTAGACTATACTATCCCATGCTATATTTTACTGACTACAGCTTACTCTGTTGGCTATCGGGCTATCTGACTGCCAAATGCTTGTCTATAAATGCTGCGAGCATGCTATTGCAAATTCAATGTGTGCTGTACTGTACTTTTGTCTGATGCTTTGTCTGTGTATAATTCCAAAGGGGTGTGCTACGGAGCACTTAGCTTATGCATGTCTTGTGCGTTGGGTGTGTGGAGGAGGGGAGCCAATTGGGTATTTACTGGAGGGTGAAAGCTTACTCGATGCCCTTCCCTGTACGTGGAACGCTGTTGCGGACTGACAGCTGACGATCTGGGGTCCATGCTTGGTCCACTGAATGGGTGGTTGCCTTTGTTCTACGGCTTTTGTTGCAATGGGGTTTGTGCTGGAAGCATGTGACTGTGCTGTACCTTGCTACTGCTGTGCATCTTTACGGAGTGCCTTTTCTTTTCTGCTCTCATTTACTTTACAATCCCCCAATGTACAGTACACACACACACACACACACACACACACACACACACACCACCATCTCCACTCCGCATAAATTGCAGTCCACTATTCACATTCATGTTCATGTTCATGTTCACATAAAGTTCATATCCACACTACAAAGCCAACCCAACCAACCACAGACCAACCCCTAAATCCCAATAAGAATCAAGCTCAATCCCCCCCACCAAACAAACTCCCCCAATCCTCCCCCTTCTTCCGCATCCAGCGCATCCACCACCACCACGGCTCCGACGCCTCCAGCTCCCCGTCCCCGTGCCCCTCCCCCTCCCCCTCCCCCTCCCCCGAAACCTCACACGGCAACAGAATCGCATGGTCCAAGGCATGCGGCAACCCCCGATGCCGCCCGCGCACCTGCATGGCGATGATGATCGCCTTCGCGGGGCCCGAGAACTGGCCGCACAGGCTCGTCTCCGCGCCCGGGTAGCCCAGCGACAGGCCCACGGTGCCGTAGGCGGAGACGATCTCGAACAGGATGGGAAACAGCGCGAACGCGTCGCGGTCGTCCGCCTCGCGCGCCTGCAGCCGGGGGCCCTCGGCCACGGCGATCAGGAAGAAGCCCAGCATCACGTACCAGAGGTCGAAGCCCAGCTGGCGCTGGATGTGGGCGGCCAGCGAGTCCGCCGAGGGGTGGGCGGGCTGTGCGTCCGAGGCGGATGAGATGGTGTCGTCGTTGTAAAAAATACCGAGGCTGCGTTCTTCGTAGACGTTGGTCTTGCGGATGGCGATCGCGTTCGGGAAGGCGGAGATGTACATCATCACCAGGAAGGAGACTTGCGTGGCCGGGTGCAGGGTCGTCAGCGGGGTGATGCTAAAGCCGGCGGTGCGGGTCGAGGCGATTTGGAAGAGGCCGTTGACTAGCCGCAGGCCGGGGGTGATGGTGGGGTTTTGCGGGGTCTGTGTTTAAACGGTTATTGATCAAGTAAGGGTGGAGGAGGCAGCGCAGGACGTACCTCTTGGAGGGTGTAGAAGATGAGCAGGTCGATCGCGTTGAGCAGCAGGAGAACGGCCGACAGTCGCCACGTCTCCGCGCTGGGGAACAGCAGCGTGAAGCACCGACGCGGGTGCTCCAGCAGGTACTCCAGCTCGTCGTCCAGCGGGGACCCGTACGTGGTGAACTGCGAGAGCGTCCAGATGATGAAGCGGAGCATGCACGGGAAGCCCGTGTTGCCGACGACCACGAGGAAGGTCATCACGAGGAGGGGGAACGCCGCGGTCTGGAACGCATCCATCGAGTCCGGCGTCAGGGTGAACCCCAGGTCGTTGAAGGCCGACCCGGCCGTGAAGATCGCCCACCACGGCCGGCTGATGCCCACGTCCGCGAGCACCTGGCTGTACTGGCGGTTCGGCAGCACCCACAGCAGGAACAGCACGATCCCCAGCACGTGGAACACCACGAAGTAGCACACGAGGATGACGAACAGCGTCTTCAGCGCCCGGTACTCGATCCCGCCCAGCTCCTCCTTCTGCGCCTCGTCCCAGTCCGCGTAGCTGGCGATCGACGACTGCCACAGCAGCGCCGGCAGGGCGTCGAGATCGTGGCACGACCGTTGGAGCACGGGCGAATCATACTCCGACAGCGAGCGCCGCGAGCGCGTCCCGGACATCGACCGGCGATGGTGGTGTTTGATCTCATACTCGGCCTCCGAGTCACAGAAGGTGATGTGCGGACTCGTTGATCCCGCCGCCGCAGCGCCATACCTCCGGCCGGAGGAGTAACCGATCAACTCGGAGGTTCGGTCCTCGCCATCGCCCACCTCTAACAGAGGTTGCTCCTCGGCGGGTCTCTCAGCCGAAATCCTTCGAGGAACAGGAGGAGGGGGAGGCCGGTTCTCAATCCCTCCTTCCAGCAGCAGGCCTTGATTCCATTTGTTCCGCTGCGTGCGGCACAGCACTTTGGCCTCATGGATAACGCCGCGGAACCGCTTGCGGAACCAGTAGAGCCGAATCACGACGAGCAGCGAGTTGATGAAGATCACATTGGTCACCATCGACACCCCCCAGAGGGTGACCTGCTGGACCACATGCAGTCGGTTGAGGTCGATAGAGTTCAGCCCCGTCTGGGTGGCTGCACCGGAGGCGAGAAGCAAGGCATCCAGGTACGACAGCCCTCCGGCCAGATAGAGAACCAGCGACGACACCAGCGCCCAGGCAATGATATAGATATAGTGATGGTAGCGTCGCAGGGGTGACTTGGACGGCTCGTGGGTGAGAGGCATGCGGTTTGGGAATGTTCTATAAGCCGATGAAGAGAACCCGGTATCTGTCGTCGATGGGAAAGAAAAAAAATAATGGCGGAGCCGAAAAGAGGTGAAAAAGCTGTTCTTCCCAAAAGACACGGGGAATTAAATACCTCCACAAAAAAAGGCTCTCGTCTCCTTGCGTAGATTCGGGGGGAGGGAGTGGCTAGCAAGAGCCCACAAATGCCTCACACAAATGCATGCTGAATATTGGATGATCGGATCGACTGTGCTGATTCCTACTACAACAGAGAAAGAATAAGGTATCAAGGAGCTACTAGGTAGCTATACTTGCTCCCAATCAAGCTTGGGCCAGTCTCACACTTTATATAGCTGACTGGTCTTCCAAGACATCTACCGTCGAATTCCTGGGGAAGTGGTTACCTTCCAAGGGGGAGGAAAGGGGAGCTTGCAGATTTTGCCAGCCCGGTGTGAGGTTGCACCGCAGGAAGCCGGGAGGAAACTGCATTCAGGTTCAATGAGGATTTCCTCTTGCAAAAATTGGTTGGAATTAATCGCTCATAGTGATTTGAAGCTTGGCACGCAACCACTGACGCACGGTCCGTAGGCTGGCTAACTTTAAAACCTTCTTTGGGTTTCTTCTTCAGCGTTGAAGAAACCGGATCGGCGTCTCACAATTGGCCGGGAATCATTCCTCGAATTGGGGACAAAACTTGCTTGGGGGTTCCAGGGCTGGTGTGGCTGTTGCAGGAACCAGGGGCCGCGGCCGAATCGGTGAGAAAGTCGGTGGCATATGCGTGTCTGCGCCATCCTCAGACCTGTCAGGTGTGGGTGCGACCAAGGAATTGGTTGTGTGGCTTGCACTTGAGCATCAGGCTGTCAGGTTATAAAGTGAGGTTGTAGTCGGGATGACCTCCTCCAATCTCCAGAAAGAAGGGTGGGTGCTGTTGCCTGAGGAAGAAATACACAAGCCCTTCGATAACTGTCATTTGACCTGCTTGAGCTGTCTCGGTTGAATGCCATCAATTGCACTTACAAAGTACAAGTCTACCAAGATTAAGGCTTACGAGTGAGAAAGCGTATTGTAAGCAAACACCAGCATCATCCAAGACAAGATATGTATTGCGCACCTGAACCAAGGTAGACCACCCTAATCCAGCCGAATGTTTTTAAAAATTATAGATAAGAAGATTATAACAACTCTTTCCGTGCAGCCCGTCTCTGCACCCACGGTCCTTCCACTGTCGTCACATCAAATCTAGCAAGACACACCGGAGGGCAAGTTCTCGCACTTGCTGCTGGTCTTTCCACCGGTGACATCAACGCCGCTCCAGGTGAAGTCAGTGCAGCTGCCGTCACCGCAGAGGATGTAGATCTCGGTGGCATCGCTCTCGACGCTACCAGTGACCTTCTCCATCTTGACGCCGGAGATCTTGACGCCGTCGGTGGGGGTACCGGTGGGGCTGCCGTTCTCGTAGTCCTGCTCGATGACGATACCATAGTCGGTGATGTCGGAGATCTTGATGTTGGAGAAGGTGATGTCCTCGACCTCGCCGGTGGCGTCGTAGACGGTCTTGATGCGGACACCGTTCTCGGAGTCGGTGACGGTCGAGTCGATGAAGGTGACGTTCTTGACGGTGTTGTCGTCGCGGCCGCCGACGGAGCCGATGGAGAGACCGTGGCCGCCGGAGCAAGTACCGCCGGAGAAGTAGATGTTCTGCGAGGAGAAAAGGATTAATACCAGCGATCAAGTGGATCGGTCCGAGGTTGTTGCGGCTTGAGGTCCTTTTTCCAGCGCCATCTGTGGGAAACACATACCTCGCCCGAGTTGATAGCGACACAGTCGTCCTGGTTCTTGACGGTGGCACCGGTGATGGTGATGTAGGTACTCTCGCTGATGTCGAAACCGTCGGTGTTGTGACCGCCGTTGTCGTCACCGTCGCTGTTGTCGATGGTCACGTCCTCGATGGTGAGGTAGTCCGACTCGACGGAGATGGCCTGGACGGGGGTGTTCTTGATCTGTAGGCCCTTGATGACCGAGTTGTCCAGGGAGTGGGCGTAGAAGAACTTGGGCTTGGTCTTGCCGCCGTTGGTGCCCTCGCCGTCCCACCACTTGGCACCGTTGCCGTCGAGGACCGCTCCGGAAGACTGGGTGACGGTGATGTCCTTGCCGGAGATGTACAGGAGGGGTCCATCCCACTCCTCGTACTCCCAGGTAGTGGTGCCCTCGAAGGTGACCTGAATTGGACATGAATTCGTCAGTATGCGGTTCGATGGGAAGCACACTGGAAGGTGTGCAATCGAGAGATACTGGGGTTGAGGCAGGAACTTACGGTGGTACCGCTCTTCAGGTCCTTGAGGTTGAGAGTCTCACCAGCAGGAACGGTGATGTCCTTGAGAACGATGTCCGTGCAGGAAGTCTTACTCTCGGAGGCCTGAGCAGCCGAGGTGAAGGTGCAGGTGGAGCGCTTGGCAAAGTCCGAAGCACGGGTGGCAGGGGCAGCAGACACCAAAGCAGTGGCCAGGGTGGCAGCGCAAAGCAGGGAAGACTGGATAGAAGGCATGGTGAGAGGGATTTTATCTGATCAACAGAGTAAGTTCAAAGAGAGACTGTTCTGATCTACAGAACGGAGACAACGAGAGAGAGACAAGGAGAAGAACGAAGGAATGATTGGCTTGGATGAAGAAAACAGCCGAGACAGCAGGGCGACGAGGCCCTTTTATAAGTTGCAAGAACTTCTTGGTGGATTCTGAAGCTATCCATTTCCAAGTTTGTCCCTGAAGGTTTCTGGGGGGCAACCCGGCGAGGCTTGAACGGGCAGGCATTGCTAAGGCTGCTATCAATCTGTAACGGGCTAGCCCCTACTCAGAACGCTAAGTCGAGTGGGCCAACGCGGCATTTTCTTAATTGAACTTGGCTTTTAGTCGTGGGGGCATCGGCCATCCCTATGCGTCAGCTTCATCAACTGCGGCCACTCAATACGACTACTTCTGTTCTGAAAGAAACTGTGTCCGTTGTGCAAATGTTCACCGTTGACGAGGAAGAGAGCGAAAGGAAAACCAGTGATCACTGATCCTCGCATGTTCCAGGCGGGAGAGAGATGGCTATGATGATCCGGCAGCCACAAGCGAAGCAGCGGAAACCGATCAGAGTTCTGTTCTTCCCGTTCGACCCACCGCAGTGGAAAACAATCAGGGGAAGTTGCTTTTCCTCATCGAAGCTTTTGGCGAAGCAATCACGAAACACCTCAGCAATTTCCGTCGCAGGACCCTCTTTCAAACCGAGCCCCCGGCAACGGAGACTAGACCGGAATAACACAAGCCCTACACAATCCGTTGGGAACTTCGTATAGCAATGATAGATTGATGTCGGCAATCCAGAACCCCCGAGGACGAATAGCTCCGCTGATCCATGCCGATTACGAGGTCTGATTTCTCCACTGATCAATATTCTCAAGAGCCACCCGTAGCGAAAGCAATATCGATTTCATTTCGTTCGGCAAACCTCAACAGGGAGCAATCTACTCCCGCCTTGAAGAAAGGCACGCCAATGAGAGCTGTTATAGGGAGCACCATCTTGACCCATCGGGTTTCATTTGGCTCGCCGCTGGAAAACTCCTGGCTGAACTTCCCACAACCCCCGGTCCAATGACAGGTCACCTACAGCCCTTCCATGATGAAATTTCAGCCGAAGTTTGGACCCTGGAAATAATGCAGGAACGGTGCAGGGGGAAACGGTTGCTCTCGACCCATCCCGGCGTGCCGACCAGGCCACAGATGCTCTCGTCTCGAGGTCCGCAATCAATACCAAATCGACGAGTTCGAGTAGACGCGTCGAGAGATATAGTACTGCTTCTTATGCATACAAGCCAGCGAATTATCGTGGCCCGTGGAGTATCAAGTCACCGACCGGTCCACTGCGAAATGAATCAATCGAGCGGATATCACGGCTTCAACGGAGGGATTCACTCAGTACCAAGGTATTCGGTAGGTCGTGGACCGGTTCGGGGGAGATCAAAATCATGCCCAGAGAAAGCTCCCTCCCATCCCTGACCCCAGGCAAAGCTTGGAGATTGCTTGATTGTGCTCTGCCCCAATCACGTCGGCTCGCCGGTCTCTCCACCGTTGATCTTGTCTCAAAGATAACCCTCTCCACTGAGAGAGCGGTGAATGTGATTGAGAATAATGAAACCTCAAATATACCTACTCAATACAGAGGGTAACGTGATGCAGGGATCTATCCAAGCACGCCAGATGCATGGATCACTTTCGGCTTAACGTCGGCTGTTCTGAGGGTCAGACACGCATGCTAAGCATCCAGCGAACAAGAATCTAGGTAAAACACGCCACAAGCTCCTCCAGGCATGAAGAAAAATGACTTCTACGTAGCATGCACGATTGCGAAACTGGGTAGGGGTGAAGCAGTTTGTAGCATAAACGGCCGGGTATACGTACCACATTCCCCACACTACCCCCAAAAGCAGCACTAGTATCTCCGACCATCGGCCCTGCTAACCAGTCAGCACTCGGCCTTAAGGGGTCCTACCCCCGACACATGACCATTTCGGGCTGGTTGAGTTTCATGTCGATTGCCGGGCAGACAGTGGAGTGCCAGGGAAGTTCTAGAATTGCTGACGATTCACATAGGAGGTCTTGGGAACTTTCCAAGCACAATGGACACTGGCAACTCCGGGATTTGGGGTATATAAACACGTCATACTACTACACATATTACCTTAACTGCTTTCCCTACTTTCCCTGCTCTTCCTACTTCCCTTCCTCCCAAGCAACGTCTTTTCTTATCCCTTTCTCTTGGTAGAAAACAGTTATATGCGTGCGCCCCAGCAGAACAACCATAGATTCAAGAACATTTCACCGCTAGCCCAACAACACCTAGGTTCGCTCTCTCATTCCAAAGCTCAAATCAGCACACCATAATCATCAAAGCATCAAACCCTCCTTCATCTTCAAGCAGCACAAATAGTCCCATTTACCAACCTACACCGAACCTCCAACCACCTCAAAACCAAACACCCCCACCCAAGAAAAATCAAGCAAACCCGAACCACTCCATATCCCTCTCCCCATGAATCGGCACCGTGTGCCCGACCCCAGTAGCAAAGATGCCCTGCAATCCCGGTCCCCACACCGTGGTCTCATAATTCGCCTCGGGGGTACTCGGCTCCGTCGCCTGGGGCGCATCGTAGGTATACCCCCAGACGCCGGCCCACTGCTTGACGGTCTCGTAGTAATTCTGCGGGTAGAGGGTGGTGTCGACGCTGCCGTGGTAGATCTGCATGCGGGGGCGGGCGCCGGCGTACGCGGGGTCCATGGCCTCGGCGATGCTGGCCCAGTGCGCCGGGGTGGTGATCGACTCGCCCAGGGCGCAGGTGCTGTTCCACGCGTCGACCTGGTGGGTGGCGCTGGAGAAGCAGCCGGCGGGCACGCCGGAGTAGACGGTCGCGGCGGCGAAGAGGTTGGGGTAGGTGGCTGCCATTACGTTCTGGATCATCCTCGTTATCATTAGTGATGGTCTTGCGGTGGGTGGCGGCGTGGGTGAGGTTTGACGTTTGATGGGGATGAGGGGACGTACCGTCATCATGGCGCCGGAACTTGTTCCCGTCACAAACACCTTGCTGGTGTCCGCGTTGTACGTCGCGATCGTCCAGGTGACCATGTTGGCGATGGAGTTGCTGTTGCCCCCGCCGTTGTGGGTGAGGGTCGCCGGCGAGCTGACGTCCCAGCAGGTGCCCGAGTACGGGCTCTGCGGGTAGATGACGATGAAGCCGTATTGCTCGGCCAGCGTCGCGTAGGGCGAGCCGCTGTAGTACGCGGATGCCGTGCCGGTGCCTAATGCCCCGGAAGGTTAGGCTTTCCATCTGGAAAAGGGTGGGGACGGGGACAAAACGGAGGGAAGGCACAGACAGTAATGGATGGCAACAATGATTCCGGGCTTGGTGGCCAGATTCGTCGGCACGTAGATGTACATGCCCACGTTGGTAGGGTTGCTACCGAAGCTGGTGACCTGCTGTAGAGAGCCGGCTCGAGGGTAGACTGCCGAGTCCCGGTTCCCTAAAACACCGGCCCTGCATGACAATGCGCACAGCACGCAGGTGAGCAGAAGTGAGAGGCAAAGCATCATTTAATGTTGTAACTTGGTCTCAATGCAAGGAGATAATGGTGAAGAGGTGAGTAATTGTTCTCTGCATCTCTCAAGGTGTGTGTATGTGTATATATATACAAGCCCTTCACGGCTAAATCCAGACCTTGTACACAATCAACCTGAAATCGATCCGCGACAAACTCCATTTCTGCCTCTATAGGCCAAGTCGATGGGAGGAGGCGGGGGTTGTCTCCGTGAATCGAAACAGCCATGACTTGTCAGGTATAGACAGCAGGTGAGGGCTGGAGATCGACATTCCCGGGCTGGGCCCCGTAACGGAAGGCGTTAGAGTCTGACACGGGATCATTTGGCGTTTCAGGAACGCACCATGTGAAGTTTTTGAATAGCCGGGTTTCAGCCAAATTGGCAAAGTTGGTAGCAAGGATTATCCGGATAACCCCACCTCGTTGGTAGAGGTGTCGTGGTTGACATTCTGGTGGAGGGCTGAAGATTACAGGCTGCATGGCTGAAGTATACCCCAGAAATCGGCTTTACAGCCGGTGAGCGAGGTTCCAAACAGGCTCAACTCAAAAGATCGCATCGGTTTTCCTCGCCACTCAATCACAGTACGTCAAAATAGAATTTAATCGGGACCTCTTGGATCAATTATGAATCTCAATCAAATTAACAAACATAGAAATGATATTGAGTGATAAGACTGAGGAAACACCCTCCGAATGACATACCGAACAAGCACACCGAATACACAATTCATAATCATACGGTTATCACATTTAGAATCAAAGCAGAAACTTTTTCTAACAGATTTTGTCTAATCGAAAAACAACAGGCGCGGCCACATGCCAGTAAATGCAATGCAGACACAAATCGAAAAAGAAAAGAGTCCATACGACACCTAGCTCTCTCTCTTCTCGTATGACATGGGCAATCGACGTCGTGGCTAGCCTGCAAGTTTCCCGCCCTGATAGAAACATCCGTAGCAAGGGAAGGACATCGTCAAAGCTCTCCGGGTATTGGAAAAATAAGAAAAGGGAAAAAGAAAAAAAGAAAAAAAAGACGTATGAATGCAAAAACAGAAAGAGAAAGGCTCTTCAAACCCTCCAGCGGAACCAACCAATCTCCCTAGATTCATTTCATGAGAACCCGTCTCCCCACCTCACTTCTTCCAGTGATGCTGGGTCCACGGTTCATATCATCATCTGTACAAGGGAATGTCGACAAGCCCCCCACTCTATCTTTCAAACGGAAGTTAGATGAGCGACCGATCTTGCTGGCGAAAAGAAAAATCATGGACGAGAAGATTAGGATGAATGTTCATAACAGATCACAGACATGTCGTGACGATGTGTCGAAAGGGGAACAGTAAACGTAGATATCTTTCCAGAAGAACGAAATCATTTTTGTATTGTCATTGCAAGGGATATCTATGAGGCTTCCTCGCCGGCAGTAGAGGGAGTCTTGGAGGGTCGGCGCTCAACCGCGGGTTGCGATTTGGTCAGCAGAGGGGAGGTAGGGTTCGATGGCGGGGAGGTGGCCATGTTATCCCGGTCTTCCAAGGCAGCCAGAGCACTGCACACTTCGTTAGTATCAACTAGCCAATGATTCTAAATGACCACTCACCTGAAAGCGTTGATCGAAGTAACTTCCTCCTTCTTGCCGACAGGGGGAGTGCCAGTCCGGCTGCTAGCAGCACTATCATCACTACCACGAACCAGGTTGCCACCAGGGCCAAGGTTCTTCCGTCCGCTGTTGCTGCGAGATCCCAGCATGCTAGAGGGTCCGAAAGACATCGGCTGGTTGGTGTTGCGGGTCGTCCGCAGACGGCGGAGATCGTCACTGCCGACCTTGCTCGAGGCAAAGTCCTGGGGAGGAGCTTGGTTGCCGTAGTTGCTGTAGCTGCGGGCGTCACCACGACCCAGTCCCGGGCGGCTGCCGCGGTTGGCCTGCTGGCGAAGACGCTCCATCTCGGCCTCTTGTTGGGCGCGAGCAGCCTAGTGGGGTAATTAGTTGGAGTTTAAAGAAAAAAGGGAGGGGCTGTAGGACTTACCTCTTCACGAATCTGCTGGATAGTCTTGGGTCCCTTATCGGCATCCTTGGAGTGCCAGCGAGCATTACGCAGGTCGATGATATCCTAGCATGGAAGTTAGTCAAGCTGTAGCGATAGCAGGCACTCGTCAACGTACCATCAACATGAAGCGCAATCTGCTGGGCAAATCAGGAGTCTGCATCATAAGGCTGATGCGGTGGAAGTATGCATCCATCATCGCGTGTCCACGCTCCGAGGCGTCGAGGCTAGCACCGATGGTGCGCAGGAGGCTGGTCAAACTCTCAACCTCGGCCTCATCGGGCATACCCTCATAATCGACAAGCTTCTTCACACACTCGTGCATGATACGCTCAGTCAACATGCCCAGCTTGTACAGCTCACCAATGAACTTGACGAGACCAAGACCACGACGCTTGGCAGCAGCGGCCTTATAGTACTCATCAGACATCATAGCAGCTTCCTCCGTCTGGCCTTCAGGCTTAGGAGGCAGGTTGACCTTCCAACCACGCTCGAACTCCTCTTGACAACGGTTGAGGAGGTACTTGCGGAACAGACTGCCACCAGCGACGACGTTGCCGTTCTTGTCGTGGATGTTCTCGTCCTTGATCTCGGGGCTCATGCTCTCCAGCATACTCTTGCAGAACTTGGCGTAGATGGAAGCCCAGTGGGCCTCGTCAGTAGCCTTCTCGAAAGTAAGCTGGATGACCTGGCGCAGGGTGCGTCCATCCGATTCGTCCTTGGATTGGGAAACAATCTCCAAGATCTGGCCAGAGATACGATCGAAGTTCTCGGGCGTCATCTTGTTCAAGGCAGCCTTCACCTTACGCTGCACCACATCAGGAGGCATGTGAGTCGAGCCAGCAGGAGTAGGACCAGCAGTGGTAGTCTGACCGAGACTGCGGGGCTTCCATCCGGTGGTGGAGACCTGGAGGGCCTCGACCTCCTTGCCAGCGGTGAGAGGCATGGACTTGGCCATGTCCTCCTCCTTCTTGGCCTGCTGCTTGTCGCGCTTGCTGCTGTTGCGAGTACCGGAGCGGCCAGAGCCGGGACGAGGCGAGGGCATGCCAGGATGCATAGGGCTAGAGTTGGTGCGGCCGATGGCGCCACCAACGCTCAGACCGCGACCAAAGGAGCCGAAGGGGTTGCCAACAGCGGAGGCTTGGCGAGACATAGCAAAGCGCTGCTCGGAAGTAGTGCCTGGAGGCAGGCTGTTGCGGTTGCCGGGCTGGCCGAAGTTACCCATTCCGGGGAAGCCCTGACCGATGCCGGGGCGAGAGCTCTGGCGGCCGCTGGCCATCGGGGTGCGGGCCGACTGGGGACGGGACGAGTCACTGTCACCGACGGTCTCACGCACGCGCAAGTCCCAATCAATCGAGGGCTTCTCCTTGAACACATTCTGGAACTGAAGCAAGAACTCCTTGTTGTAGTGGAACTTGCGATCGGTAGGAGCGTTGGCATTCAGGGCAGGGTTGGGAGAAGCAATGGACTCGGGGTAAGTGATCTTGCTGAGATCCTCGATCAGGCGAGCCGAGTGCAGAGACTTCATGGCAGCGCTGGGCTGAGGAGGCTCAACCGCCTTGCTGGTCTCCAGCTTGAGAGCAGCAGGCTTCTGCTTGAGAGCACTGGCGGGCTTGGCAGGAGGACCCATATCAGAGGCGGGCGTAGCGGTGCCGCTCTCGGTGCTAGTCTCGGTTGCAGAGAAACCACCCTTCTTCAACGAGGCGAAAAGATCCTTCTTCTTTTGATCCTCGTCGGTGACAGCGCCGGCTTCACGCTTCTTAGCCTTGGCTTCCTCAAGAGCCTCGGCCTCACGCTCAGCCTGCTTCATGTTGGCTTCCCACGTCTCGCGCTCCTCCTTCTCCTTGCGCTCCTTCGCCTCCTTCTCGGCTTGCTTCTTGGCGTAGTAGGCAGCCTCGGCCTCGCGCTCCTTGGCCTCGATTTCGGCCATCTCGCGCTCAATGGCATCGTAATCGATGTCATCGTCATCAGCAGGAGCGGGCGCGGGAGCAGGAGCGGACTCAGCAGGCTTAGCGGGCTCTTCCGCCTTGGTCTCCTCTGGCTTATCCTTCAAGCTCAGCTCCTCAATCTTCTTGCGGGCGGCCTCCTCATCAGCAGCCTTCTTGGCAGCCTCTTCCTCCTCCTGCTGCTGCTTACGGGCGGCCTCTTCTTCCTCCTTTTGGCGAGCGGCCTCCTCCTCGTCCTTCTTGCGCTGGGCAGCGGCGGCCTCCTCTTCGGCCTTGCGGCGCTGCTCAGCCTCTTCCTGTTCGATCTTCTGGCGGACAGCGTCCTTCAACTCCTTCTTCTTCTCCTCGTCGGTCTTGGTAGACTTGGACTCGGTGCGAGTGTGGTCGGCGCTGCTGCCGGTGCGAGGGGGAGGAGTCGAAGTGGGAGTCGCAATCTTAACAGGGGACGGGGCGATACGAGCCGGGGAGGCAGGAGCCTTTTCAAACGTCTTTACGACGCCGCTACCGGGGTCCTTGATGATGATCGGGCTCTTCTTGGCAGGGATGACGAACGGCGTCTTCGCAGGAGCGGGGCTGTTCGACGTACGGCTTCCGGTGTGAGCATGGCCAGGGCCGGGAGGACCAGCAGGGGGCTGGCCCTGGCCAAGGCTAGACCCAGGGCGGTCATTAGACATCTGCGAGGGCGTACGAGAGAGGGAGGTGGCTTGGGCGGGAGGCTGAACAGGGTACTGGTTCTGCATGTACGGGGCCTGGGGGTTGAACGGCATTCCGGGGCGTGGTTGCGGGGACGGGGGAGTCATATACTGGACACCACCCATGTAGCCTTGGGGGTAGTAGCCGTAAGCAGCGGGGTCGTAGCCGGGGTAGGCCTGGTTGGTTTTCATCAACGTTAGATATTGCTCAAAATTCCCGCTTTCTGGCGCTAGATTGATGGGTGGGATTGGTGGAAGGGGGGCTTTAGCAGTTGCAGCGTAGATGGGTGAAAGTGATGGTCGGCGATATGATCCTTTTCTTCGGGTTCCATATCCACGTCGGAGGGGTTTATTATGGGGAGGTCTCACAGTTTGGGGTCCCATCGGTTGTCCATAACCGTACGCCTGCGGGGGCATCTGCGCGTGTGCCATGGGAACCTGGTTCATTTGGGGAGTCGCAGGATGCGCGTTTGCAAGGGCGGGGCTGCGGCTCGCTTGATGAGGAGAGTTGGGGAAAGGTGCGAGCGGGCGACCTTGGTTAGGGGCGTGGAACTGAGGGCCCATGTTGGGAGCGCCGCGGGCCTGGTTGGGAGTGGTGCGGAAGTTGGGACCTGGGGAGTAAGGAACTTGACCCTGATAGCTCGACTGAGAATAACCACGGCCGCGACCGCCCTGATGGGGGTAACCGCCACGGCCGGGAACACTACCCATGTGACTGCTCATATCGCTGTGAGTCGATTGGGAAGATTCGCGACGGAGGTGGGTCGACTGAGGACCGGGGCCAAGGGGTGTCTGTGGAGCCGCGCGCATCTGTTGCTAGCGCAAGACAAAGATTAATACCAGCATATCTCAGGTGTGGGTAAATCGAGGTATGCCAAGACAGGAAACGTGCGCGCCCTTGCAAAAATTTTTGCTCCCCATCCATCTCCCTCTATATCGCCCTACAGTATTTTGCCGCCTCCTTCGTGGCTTTGCCAGATGGAGATTTGGACACCCAAGGGAGTCTTCGTAGACAATGTAGGGCAAAATCATATAGTGCGATCTGGGCAAACTGTACAAAGAATAGAAGGGGTCCACTTACGTTATCGCCAGCATCGCCAAAGCTGCCAAAGTTGGGAACGTTACCCTGCGCCTGGTAGGTCGACGGCGGTGGCCGGCCACCGCTGGAAGCGGGTTGAGGAATAGGGGATGGCGAAGTCTGGGGGGAAGTCACACGGGGGTTCGCGGGCGGAGTGACACCAAGACCGGCCTGAGGCTGAGTAGCCAAAGACGCGGGATTGCCCATGCTAGGCGAGGACTGCTGGTTGGCGAAGCCGAACTGCAGACTGTTGGGACGACCGGTCTGGCCGCCGTTGGGAATATATCCGGAGGTGCCAGCAGAGGTGATGGTCACCGAAGGCTTGCGGGAGTGATCGCTTTGAGAAGCCGGGGCGCCATTGACGATGGTGACGCCGGGGGTTTGGGATTGCTGCATGGGTTTGCCGCTCACAGGAGATGCTGAGGTCGACTTCCCATGTTGCGACGAGCCGCCCACGGTGACGGGAGCGGCGGTCGAGTCCGTCGCGGACTTCTTGGTGGCGCTGGCGTAGGAACGAGGCGCCGTCGACGGCGAGGCAGATTGTGCGGGCGAGGAGGCGGCCTGGGTCGAGGTGCTCTGTCCTTGAGGTTGGAGGCCTGACTTGGGAGGGATCGAGCTCATTAGACAGGTAATGCGAGGTAAAAAGGATTCAAGCGCTTTTTAGTTTTAGGTTGACGATTGACTTGACGTCGTTCGAGAAGCAAGTCCGTTCGGGAGGAGAAGAGGGACCTGCAACAGTAGAGAGGAGAGGATGAGAAATCTTCAATAAGAAAAATTGAAGAGAGGGGAAAGATGGAAGAGGGAAGTGTCAAAGGGCGTGTTACAACAAACAAGGTACACGCTCTAGAACCACAACATCCACAAAAAAAAAGTCCTCACACAAAATGGGGGAGGAGGAGGGGGGGAGGAGGAGGTGGGTGGTGAGAGAAGGGTAGTGGAAGAGGGGAGGGGAGGGGAGTGGTGTTTTTTTCGTGTCAGGGAAGGACGACGAAAAGAGGAAGGGGAAGGAAGAGAGAAAAAAAACGAAGACCACGGAACAAGGAAATTAATCACGTCGTGGTCAACGACGATAAGTCTGGGGTAGAAGAAAAGGGGATAGAAAAAAGAGAAAGATGACTTGAAGGAGAGATAGAAATATTATCAACCTTTTTTGACCCTATTGTTCTTTACTGCACAACTCTCTTACACTCTCGATCTTTTTTTTTTTTTATTTTCGCCTTTTTGGCGTGGATAAAATTGGGTGGTGGTGGTGGATGATTTTTTTTCTGCACAGTGGTTTTCACAATTTTTGCTGGGCTGAGGCTGGGCTGGGTTGTGGTTGGTATCAGGCGTGACCATACCGTATTGTTCTTTGTATCCGACCGAACCACACTAAACATTGTTCCCGGCTTTAAAAGCTGCTCTTCTCCGTTCTATCGCCATCACACATGCACATACACACACATTCACAACAGAAAATATTCAAATTGATCGATTAGACCCATTCAGACTCAACAGATCAGTTCCAAGGCTTGTGGCAGGTCGTTCTGCCCCATCTGGCGTTAGGGAAGATTTCCCGGTGACTCTTTTTCCCAGCAAATGAGACTGCGCACAGCTAGCTTTTCTTGACATCTCCAGTCATTGACCACCGCGGAAGATCCGCCATTGTCGGGTGGAAGCGGCAAACACACCGAGCCAAGGTGGCTGTTGAGAACTAACCTTGAACTAGTAGGAAAGGTAGCTGGGCCAGTGTTGTTATTGGTGGTTTTGAATCGTCGATTTTCAGACCAGACAGCGCGCTGCCTTGCTCCATTCCATTCAAAGTCGCTATCATCCTAGCGGCCTGGCCATACTGTGTAGAGTCAGTCAGTGTATCTACTAGGTACTAAGTCACTATCCTGGGAGCTGACCATTCAGATCTCCGAGCATCCAGCAACATCATCATTATCACTGTCTGCTTATATAGCAATGAGTCATGTCAGGCGTTTAGCCTGTCCAGTGGCCTCGTTCCGTGCGGCAACTGCTTTGCCTGTTTGGTAACATCATCCCACAAATCGGTTTTTGGCCTCCTGGCGCATGACGTTTGGGCGACCATGAAATCATCGTCATGAGGATGGACACCTGAGGCCAAGATACGTTATGATTGATTACACCCGCTCGTTTGCCACACATTACCGCTTCCAAACCAGCACCTTCACATGATGATACCGTATCAAACCAACCTCATCATTCATCCTCTTCGCCTTCCTTTGACCTGGTGGTTGTGTGTAGGGTGCTTGTCTGCTTCTTGTTGTGTTACCTGAATTTTGGCGCCGGAAATCCACTCGTTGTTCATGCTATGGTTCTCATGCCTTGGCTTGATCTCTTTTCTGCTGAAAAGAAGACTTCGATGACTACTACCCCTACAATAATCCCACACACACACATACACACACACACACACACACACACACACACAAAAAGCAAGAACCCGAACCCTACCGAGTACTGCAGGGCAGCGGCCAGCAACAAGAAGAAAGAGAGAGAGGTCCGATCATCCAAACCAATAATGCAACTCCGATCGCCCGGTCAACAAACCACCACCACGTTAAAAACGATCCGAGCATTCCAGGGCGCCGCCGCAGTAGATAGAAAGATCGAAGACACATCCACATCCACACACACACACATCCCTCGCTCTGTATCCCATCAACAATATTTCTTCCCATCTCTGCCACACCGTAGACAAAACCACAGACCGACTCCGACTCCTAGACTCCCAAGTCAGGTTCTTATCCATCGTTGATGATTCTCCCCAATTGACACCGCAAATTTATTTATAGTCCCAATAATCCCGAGCAGCTGATTCGACCCTCGCTAGATGGACGATCACCAACCACCGGCCCCAGAAAATAATGCATTTGCATCTGTTTGATCTGATCGGCCACGTCTGAACCTGACATCGGCCAGCCGACGCGACGCCTTGGTTGGGCCGACACTACCGTAGACTATTTGTTCGTGGATTTTGCTTCCTTACTTAGGGGGGAGGCTGTTCTGCATGCCGTGCAGACCACGGACCACAAAACACCCGAAGCCCTTGAAGATATCGCCCAAATGGGTGGGCGCCGCTGGAGCACCTGTAGTAACTCCGCACTGTCTGGGACAATTCTCATACTCCTTCAGGTCTCTATTCAAGCGATACCTTTACAGTATTGTTGAGATGTGGCGATTTAGGTTCCCAACTTCGATTACGTTCGCCTCTTCAACAATGCCAATATATATATACTGTGCATAGTAAACCGAGCTTCCAGAAAACCCAACGTAACATTCTTCGCACTGCAGCCCACCTTCAGCCCCAACCACGCATTCTTTCTGCCTTGGTTCGCACTGTCCCATTCTTCCGAATGAATCAGGAAAGAAAAATCCGACCAAAATAAAATAAGATAGCTGAGATAAATCAGCACAGTAAAATTGACTTCCGCCCACTGATCTCTTCTCACAGGTATAACCAGCACAAAAGCACTTCTCCTAGAAATTCGTCGTGAATGCGCCCTCCAGCTCCCGGGGCCATCGCATCCTTGACTACTCTTACCTCAGAGCAGTTTTGCATGGATAAATAAATGAATCATCCTGCGGCTATGCACCCGTTGGGGGAGGCAGTAACTAGTCACAGGATAAGCTTTCCCATCCTTCCATTATACATGCCATTATCATGCCTATGCCTATATGACACTAAGAAAAGGGGCCGAGCATGGTTGTCGGTTGGCATCAGACATGAATACGCAGTGACACGAAGGATGGCAAGGAGCAACTAGGCCTGGGCGAACCCGCTGACCCCCTCGCCTACGGCAGTAAGGCTGCATTTCCCGGGGCACCTGACAAGGACAAAGCACCATTAGTTCCCGTGACATGGTCGTCGCATCTTATCCTCTGTTTCCGACGACAGTCACCCTACGCCTGGACGGGAAGCTCTATCGATAAGTATAACTGAATTCCATTCTATTTGTTGGAATATCCCCGAGCCGTTGCAGAAAGGAAAAGAGCACGGCATAACACCCCAAAACAAAGAAAAAAGATATCAAGGAAGAACAAGGACCACCCGCTGGATCCTATCTTCTAATGATGGCGGTTGCGCGTATCAGTCGATTCGCCGTTGAACCACCCCGAAGACCAGGTACCGCTGGCCGTCCGGCCGGACAGATCCGGAGAGCTCCTGTGGAGGTCCTCGTGCTCCACGTGGTGGAACGAGTTCTCGCTCGGGTTCTTATGCAACGGGGCACCGCCGTACGCGAGGTCGTCCGTATCCGTCTCGCTGCCGTGCAGCTCACGCTCCTCCTTCGCCAGGGCGCTGCGCAGCACCTCCAGCAGGTCGCGTTGGTGGGAAATGTACTGCGCCTTGTCGGCGCGGGACATGGAGGCGATATCACGGGGCAGCAGATTGCCGCTGGCAGACAGTTCCTCGCCACGGGCTTCGGGGGTCTTGCCGGCCGAGGTCACGGCTGCCACGGCAGAACTGATGGTGGAGAACCAATCTTGAGCGCCGGCGGCAGCGGGGGCGGACGGGGCCGCTGGCCCTCCAGATGCAGGAGCGATGGGGATGTTGAATCGCGAGAGAAGCGACTGCGCGTAGGCAGCAGGACCGGTTGGGGGCGGGGGAGGAGGAGCCGCCGGACGCTGAGCCGGCCAGCCGAGGATGTTCTCCCGGACGTAATCCACGGCCTGGTAGAAATAATGCAGCCCCAGAGCCTTGGCGCGCTCGTGGCTACGCCCAATAAATTCCTCAATCTCTCGCTCATGGTGGGCAAGGAAAGGATCGACATGTTCCTGGTACAGGATAATTGCGCCCTGGGTCTGGGGGAGGACAAGGTAGGAGAAGAAAAAGAGGCGGATCCAGCTGTAAAACGGCACCCTGCATCATTTCCATCAGCGTGAGGCCCAAAATAGTTATAACTTCCAGCTACGAACCATCCGAGGATGAACACTGTCCAGGACTCAGCCATCAGCACAGCGGACAAAACCACCCAGTACATCAGCCATGGTGCCAGTTGAGAGGGGTCGGAAGAGCGCAGAGCTTTATACGAGGCAAATATAGGGAAGAGGATCGTGATGACCGATCTGTTTTCATGTGAGCGTTAGCGTCTGGTCTACCTTCATCTGGGGAGAGGGGGATCTCCAAAACTGCGGAGTGAGGGGAGGAGCGGTGGGGGGATGGCGAGGACTTACGATAACAAATCTGCAATGATACCGAACATGATGGGCTGGCGCACTTGCAAAGTCTGACCACTCTGATGATTGATTTTCCCGGTGGTAGAATTGAAGCGGTTACTCTCAGGGGTGAGGGGATCGATTTATCGGTAAGCTGAGCAGCAGTCGGATTGCGGGGCGGGGAAGCTTCACGCGACCTCCGGGTGAGCAGCACAAAGGAGAGCGGCCGGCCGCAGCAAAGAAAGGGAAGAATGAAAGGGCTCTAAGACCTAAGACTTGCCGGAGAATGGTGGAAAGAGGAAGAGATAAAAAGTGTCAAAAAAAATCTTTGCACGAGAGGGCAACCCAGACGAAGCGTGGCTGCCTTGAGCAACTGGGGCCGGATCAGTAGGTAGTACGACCCATCGAGCCCTATTCTGGAGTCGGAGTCTTAATAATAGAAGACATCATCCACCTCAGGCATTCGTGCCGTCACGGGCGGGGCCAGGTTTTGGCCTTATAGCCTTGGGGCCTTGCTGCCTCATCGCCCTTCCGCTTTCCGCTCCCTGAGGGTTCAATCCGGCTGACGTCATGACGGTATTCATGCTGTGATGATCACAATTCGACAGGTTGATGAGCATGGAAAGCTACAAAATTTCTCTCTTCCCATGTCTTAGTGAGAGCGAGAAATCCAGGAGACAGGTGCAAGGGCGACAACAATGACCAGGGACCATGGGGTATTGTACTGCATTGGCGGTATGTGATTCGTCCTAATTGTGGATCGCAGGACAACGTTATCGAGCATTACCTACCTAGTAGGCTTGATAGGGTGCATCCCCGTTGGCTCCTAGGTCAGAGATCAGGGTGTTTGGATCAGTTACACAACCATTGTCATTGAATGACGGTGCATAAGTGTTTTCTCCCGATCGAAGCAGTTAATGTCCGAGAATTTAAGTTCGCATCCAGCTATAAATTGACCCTTATCGATAGATAGATATGGCAGCATGCGGGAGCCAGCGAAGTCGGGCGGTGGAGCCAAATTGCCGGTCGTGTTTGTTGTCGGATGACCTCAAGTGCCCAACAGTCGCCTCATTTTCCTCACTCACCGACCACTCGATCAGTCTTTCGATTCTCTTGCGATATTAAGAGCTTGCTTCTATACTTGAATCAACCAGCGGAGTCAGCCCACACCGGTAGCCATCCCCAATTCAACTGCGTGACTGTTCCACAAGCTCCAACCTTCCCCTCATACAAGTGGTGGCCAAGCTCTGGCCTGACATCCGTGGTCGAGCTCCCCGCAAGTGAATCGCTTTCCTGCTCCTGCTTCTTTTCCGACCATCAAATTTTGCAACAATGTGTATCGCACTGTTATCAACTGCCCATCCATCTTATTCATTGATCATAATCGACAATAGGGATGTACGAAGCATTCCCACCCCAGATGCATTCGGAGCTTTAGGACTGGCTCAGGACTGACGACGGCTAGGAATACCTTCGACGACCAACATCCCCCGCCGACTGGTGGCCAGAACCAACAGCCGACATCTTAGGTGGCCGAGATCTAGCCCGAGCGACACATGGGACGTGGATGGGAATCACTAAAGATGGAAAAGTAGCTGTGTTGACCAACTACCGCGAGGACACTTCCGAACAAGCTACTGGAGCGCGAAGTCGAGGTCTCATCGTTAACAGCTGGCTGACATCGGCTCCGGACCGACGACAGTCAACCGAGGAGTTTGTGCAGGGAATGGTTGCAAGCCCGTCTGCCAGGAATGTCGGTGGATTCAGTCTTCTGTGCGGTTACGTCAATGAACCCCTGGCCATTGTCTCCAATCGCTCGTCTACCATGGATCATATCGCCTGGGTTGCAACAGAGAAAGGTCAGACACTCGGCCTCAGCAATACAGTTTTTGACGACCGATCTTGGCCCAAAATCCTTGAGGGCGAGAGACTGATGAAGGAAGCCATTGCTGAGCACGCGCAGGCGGGGGAGGACGAGGATGCACTCGTCAACAGATTGCTCGATATGCTGAGTATCAATACGCTACCTAAGCTTGCCGAGGATGCCACCGCGGAAGACTACCTCCCGTACTTCAGGCAAAGCATATTTATCCCAGTATTGGGAGCTCGCGAGAAGTCTGTTAAACGCAAAGACGAGGTGCCTGCAGTCTGCGTTGAGAGCAAAACGGCGGAGGATGCTTCTTCCGGGCAACATGATGCTCTAGACCACTCCTTCCTGCAGGGGGCATATGGGACACAGCAGCAAACTGTAGTCTTGGTGAGTACAGACGGACGAGTGCGCTATTTTGAGCGTACGCTTTATGACAATGATGCCACTGCCATCCCGGTCGGTCAAGGTGATCGATCGTTTGAATTCCATGTCGGCCAACGATGAGAAAAGGGGACTGCGGACTGGGGTCTTCGGTAAATTGCAATGCACTTGCCTGCACATGGGTCTTTGCTCCGACTCTCAATGGGTGTGGCTTTGTAAATAGTATAATGGTTTAATATCGAGAATGCCAAAATAGCAACTGATTGCAAGCTACTGGATAAGCGAAGTGGGCATGAACTAGGCACCAGCTGGCAGTCTATTCGAGAAATCACTCAGTGCGACTAGAAGCGCCACCCGAGTATCCGAGTGAACGCATGATGAACATTTGGCTGATGTACAGTACAGTAGTTAGTTACAGTAGATTGCGGTGAGATGGAGGCGAGTCTCCCACTCTGGTGTAATTTCGGCACGTGCCTGTCAGGAGAGACAAACAAGCAACAAACGTTCCCTGCCAGAATTTCCCCCCCGTAATCCGTCGCTCCGTCGCTCCGTCCCCTCTCAAATCTCCACAACCACAAACAAATCCGAACCACTTAAAACAAAATTACGTGCCATCGTCATTCATCCTCGCCCCGTCTCATCTTCGATTGAGAGAGAAATAATCTTCCTACTCAATGATTGATTATTGATCATCCTGGTGAAGACGTCCACCAATATGACAGGTCGGTCGTCTGGAAATGAGCACTGCGAAGCCTGGAAGTCGGTGGACGGTTACGGTGGGTCGCAAAGGGTGAATGTCTCAGGTGAAATAATATCGGACCGGTCCATTAATTAATTGGGAAGAACAGCCGGGCGAGTCGGGGAAAAGCAAGACGACCAAATCTTGCTCTAAGCTGAAGTGAATGAAATCAACCGCCCTCTTCACAGCCAACACCTCGCCGTTTGTGTGCGTCCTCGGCCCGGAATTATTTAATTAATCGAATCACATCGCCGAGCGCTCCACCAACGAACGGCAGGCTTGGGACGCGATGCTGTTTCATCTAGATCAGATTCCCTAGCAATTGCATGGTGTGGCCCCACGCCGCCAAACGGCAATTTGACCTGGAGAAATGAAGGACGACGGCTTGGGGCCAGTGCACGCCTCCGAAAAGGGTGATCATGATGGGGACACTTGTTTTTCCCTATTGTGCTAAGCCTTGAGCTGCGACAACGGTGCTGGCCACCATCCCCACTGAACTCGAACGTTCCATGAAGGAGAATTGAGGGGATGTCGCAACAATGCCGGAGTTGATGTCTGGGATGCGGGATTATTTTTTGTTTCCAGCTGGGATCTCTTTTCTTTTCGAGGCGCGAAAGTCGTGGTCAGAGTCGCTGGCGAAGCGCCCAGATATCACATGTAAGTGATATTAAGGGTCCTTGCTAGCTTCGGCGTCGGCCTGGAGCCTGCTCATATCGGGGCAGATGGATTTGGGGCGAAAGGTTCTCGACTTTAACATATCCACCCGGGTGCATGGGTCCCGATTCCTTCAGTGGCGGTCTCAGGGGGATGCGCCCAATTCTGCCTCCGAGATTAAGCAGTGGAACCGTTGAATTGCCAGGGAATCTTCCGACTAGCTTGTGTGCCTGGACGATCGAGTGGTATAAGAAGGAGAGCCCCCGGCCGTTCATCTTTGCTGCTTGGCACATCACAATCAAGACTGGCTCTTGACGTTCCTTCTTTACTCTCGCATTCATTCATTCTTTTTCATCAGTCTCTCTTTTAATCGACCAGATCGATATACATTCTTTTCAAAATGAGAATCAGCAACTTGGTTATTGCGGCCTCTGCTGCCGGCATGGTCAACGCTCTCCCTAAGCGTGAGATGAAGAAGCGTGCTTCCTCTGGTTTCACCTGTAGGTCATGCCTTATGGGGATGGAGAATAGCAATGCTGACCGATGCAGTCTTCGGTGTTAGCGAGTCTGGTGCTGAGTTTGGTTCCGGCGTTGGTACTCTGGGAACCACCTACACCTGGCCTACGACCAGCCAGATCCAGATCCTGAGAGATGCGGGCATGAACATGTTCCGTATTCCCTTCCTGATGGAGCGTCTTACTCCCGACAGCATCACCGGCTCTTTTGCTTCTGCCTACCTTAGCGACCTCAAATCGGTATGAGCCACATGACCATATCCATCGAATCGTTCTGACAAGAACAGACCGTCCAATTCGTCACTGACAGCGGAGCTTACGCCGTCCTCGATCCCCACAACTATGGAAGATAGTAAGCAAGCCGGCATTCTGTGCTATACGTGGCTAATAGTCTACTAGCAACGGAAACATCATCACTTCCACCTCTGATTTCCAGACCTGGTGGAAGAACGTTGCCGCTGAGTTCGCTGACAACGACAAGGTCATCTTTGATACCAGTGAGTTGCATAGTGCCTGCTGATGAAGCATGAGACTAATCGATCAGACAACGAGTACCATGATATGGAGCAGTCCTTGGTCCTGAGCCTCAACCAGGCCGCCATTGACGGTATCCGTGCCGCCGGCGCCACGACTCAGTACATCTTTGTTGAGGGTAACAGCTACTCTGGTGCCTGGACCTGGACCGAGAACAACGATAACCTCTCCGGCCTGACCGATACCGAGGACAAGATCATCTACGAGATGCACCAGTACCTCGACTCCGATGCCTCTGGTACCTCGGAGACTTGCGTCAGCTCCACCATCGGTAAGGAGCGTCTCGAGAGTGCCACCGAGTGGCTTCAGACCAACAACAAGAAGGGTGTTATCGGAGAATTCGCCGGTGGTGTCAACTCCGTCTGTGAGGAGGCTGTTGAGGGCATGCTTTCCTACATGTCCGAGAACAGCGATGTCTGGGTCGGTGCCTCTTGGTGGTCTGCCGGTCCCTGGTGGGGATCCTACATGTACAGCCTGCAGCCCTCCGATGGCCCGGCTTACTCGACTTACCTTCCCATCCTGGAGAAGTACTTCCCTGATGGTGACTCTACCACCTCTGCTTCCAGCTCCGCTGCTACCTCTGTCGCTGCCGCCACCTCCGCAGCCACCTCCGCGGCCACCTCCGCTGTCTCTGCTGTTCAGCAGACCACCACCGCTGCTCCCCACCCTCAGGTCTCGACCACTTCCGCCATCTCCGTCGCTGCCGCCGCTCCCAGCAGCAGCTCTTCCGCTACCACCTTTGCCACCTCCACCAAGTCTAAGTCCCCCTGCAAGCTGCACAGCACCAGCAGCGCTGCTTCCGCGGCTGCCACCAGTGCTGTTGTTGCCACCCAGCCCACTACCTCCGCTGTTGTTGCTACCCAGCCCACCACAAGTGCCGTTGCTGCCAGCCAGCCTACCACCACCGCTGTTGCTGTTGCCGCCACCACCCCTGCCGTCATTCCTAGCCCCATCACCTCCAGTGTGGCTGCTGCCAGCGGCAGCGCTGGTGTCAGCGATCCCCAGGGTGCCCTGGCTACCAACGCTGCTGGCCAGGTCAATGAGTTCTACCAGTGCGGTGGACTTAACTGGACCGGACCCACTGAGTGCGCCAGCCCCTACACCTGCGTGAAGCAGAACGACTACTACTACCAGTGTGTCGCCTCCTCCAACTGAATAGCGATCGTGCGGTAGCTCCGGAATGGTCGATTATCTGAAACGCTAGCAAGAGCCGAGGGGATGGGAGGAGATCAGCTTGATTCTTATTCTTGTATATATCTAAGAAAAATTTATTAGGGATATCCCCATTCAATATAGATTGGCTTGCCCAGCATATTTGTCCCACCGGTGTGCATATAAATTAGACTATTGAAATGTCCGCACAATGTTCCAGGTTCTGTATAGCTGCCAGTTCATGTCCCACCGGAACCCCCGTCCGAGGCCGTTGATGGCAACCGCCACCTGGGCTCCTCCGGGCGGTGTCTGCTTCGGAAGACGCCTCCGAGAAAACCATCCTTGCTTCAGCGACTCACTTTCCCACCAATTTGATGCATTCATCGCGGGTTACGATCGAGAATGCCACCTTTCCGACGAAAGTCACGATTGGACAAGGTGTCAAATGCGTATAATCTCATCAATCAGCTTCTCCGCGTGGACAATATCTGCTGACTCAGGCTAGCTGCGAAGAATGTAAAAAACGGAAGACCAAATGCTCCGGCCGGTTCCCTTGTCAATCTTGTGTCGCACGTCATGTTGATTGCACATTCAAAAGACCCGAGAGGAAGGTTTTAGTATCAGAAAGGTACCCTTATCTCTTTGGCGACTCATGAGACGACACTGACCGCGCTTTTAGTTATTTGCGTGCGCTCGAGGACAACTGTGCCCTGCGCCGCCCCCAGTCAGCGCCACCGACCAAGGAGTTGTCCGAAGAAAGAGTGTCCCGGAGTAGCCCTCCGTTACCTTTTGTCGCAGATGGTAATCGTAGAGATGTCATACATTGCACCAGGGCACACCCATTGATTGATCTTAGACGCGTCCCCACTTCCCCAGACCAGCACCGCCGAGGCACTCATCACCAACCCTCTTGTCTCTGCCACATCCTTCTACCTGAAGGATACGACCGGACGATATAGTAAGCTCCAGGTTTGAGATGGCTTCCAAGGACTTAGCTGAATCTTCATGATATTGTGGGCCGTCCTCCTCCTGGTCCTTTTCCCAGCGCGTCTTCCTGCTCCTCAAATCCGCGGTTCCCGACTACCTGTGCCCAGATCTTCCTTTTCACATCGATGGCTGTACCTGGGAACTTAGCTGGTCCCGGACTGATTTTGAAGATGCTTCTGTTGTGGAGGGGCTGCCGTCGCTGGATGACTTTCTCTATTTGCTCAACACCGTCAAGTTCCATTCCTCTCGGATGCTATATCTCGTCGACGAAGACGAGTTCATACCTCATCTCCACGAGTTCTACGATCGAGGGCTCGAGAAGGCCAAAACTCAGCCCCTATGGTTCATTCAATACCTCCTGATCATCGCTCTCGCCAAGGCTTTCTTGACCACACCCAGGAATCCCAAATTACCGCCAGGATCAGCTTTCTTCACAAGGGCTATGTCTCTAGTACCGGATTTTATAGGCCTGAATCGTCAGCCAAATCGTGGCATGCAGATTCTGTACCTGATAGGTCTGTATCTGGTGTCGGTGGACATGAAAGATGCTGCTTATGTTTATGTGGGAGACCTTGATGAAGGTATTGACCAATGGCTGACCGCAATCGCAGGTCGGCCAGGCGATCCGGATGTGTATCATGGAGGGGATATACCGGGAGCCACCAGACGGACTTTTTGGGACTGGTATCGCGCATCAGTGCCGTAACATCTGGTGGTCCGCATATATTCTTGACCGGCAGCTATCATCGATGATAGGCGGTCCAGTATCGATCCAAGATGCGGAAATCACTTGTGCGCTCCCCGTCGCTTACGATCAGTCGGAGGATGCTCTGTTCTTCACCATGCATGTCAAGCTTTCCCGCACGATCGGCCGCGTGTTGAATTGTGAGTCCAGCATTCGAGGTGTGCGGCTCTATCTAATATGGTGCTCCTAGCCGTATACACCACCGATTTTCGATTGCGACAGTCATTCATCTCCACGATTCAGTCTGTGCTGCGCGAGATGGCCGATATTCTGCGGGAGACGGAGGAGATGGCCGCCAAAGTCTCGCATCATTCCCTGCGTACAGTATCGACTATGACGAGCCATCTGACAGTAAAATACCACCAAGTAGGTCAAGTTTGACTGATACATCACAGGTGGACTGACGGTTGTTACAGTGTATTATTCTGGCCACGCGTCCGCTGTTCCTTCACTTTCTCATCAACCGGCTCCAACCACAGGATCAGCGCGGCAAGACAGTGATCCCCGTCCAGCTGAGACCGCTTCTCGAAACCTCTCTGCAGTCGGCCAAGATCTCATTGAGGACTTTGTCTGTATTGTACGAGCAGTCACTTCTCGGTACGTCTGCCATTTTCTTTTCTTTTTTTCTGTAGGCTGTAAGAAACTCAAAGAAAGCATAGAATCGTTCCTTCCTTTCGATCTGGAAGGGATCTTCTCTTCCGCATTCATCCTCACCATCGCCCACTTCATCGACCCTGCTCTGGTGCCGGATTTGGCCAACTACGTGCTCACCGCTTCGCGCATGCTGTCCGACATCGTTGCCAAGGGCAACATGACCGCCGCGCTGCGGCAGAAGGAACTGGATTTGCTACAGAGGATGACCGGACATGTCGTTAGCGGGGAGAGTAGTGATCATGATGATGGAAGGGAAAGTGTCTCCCGCATGGTGAGTCTTCCTGAGCAGACGGATCCCGCGGCGGAGTCGGAGTTTATGATGGCGGATGAGGAGATTACCATGAGCCCTACACAGATATTGAGTCTGGCGGAGCATTTGGACTTGCTGAACGAGAGTGCGTGGGATATTGGATTCGGACTCGAGGGGCAGGGTTTGATGTGAGGGTGTGTCATTGGGGTGAAGTTAGAATGGTGGAGATTCGTCTGATCTGCCTCGTGCCCGAGGTCTCACGGGCTCTCGCATCTACTGTTGAGGGCTGGTTCGCTTTGACTATCATCACCAGTCACTGCTTCAGCACTAGGGCTCCAATGACAGGCGCCTAGGCGGCCTGTCAGACACATCGGCCAATAAATGCCTCAGGCACCCGTGGCACTATCTATGTTGTACATAGCGCGGAGCGAAGGCCCCGCGAGCCGGCCTCCTTTATCTTCTCGCCATGAATGGAACTCTTGGTTGACAAGCAGTAGTTCATCTACCTGCCGTATCCTCACATCCCATCCTCTAATAATGCCCTCTATGTTTCGTGTTGCATGGAATAGGTGAAGCCCTCACATGCCGATCGAAGTGGAGTCTGCATGCAACGGTGTCGATTGGCTCCACTGCCTCTCACCATCGGTATGTATAAATGCACTCGTCAATCTCAATCCCATAAGAACGGAAGACAAGATCAAGAAGAAAGAGCAGGGGCAAACCCTACAATCAGCATTCAGCGCATGATACCAGAAAATCGAAAGGTGCTTGTTTGAGCACCCAGCCGCCAGGTTCATCGCCAACTTGTCCATCATCCTACGAGCAGAATATTGTAACCAAAGGAATGTATCATATTAGATTAGGATTAGAAACCAAGAGTATGTATATCTATAATGTCCCCGGAGGCAGGCATGTTCATCGGCTCCTCCAGCAGTCCACGGTCCTCAGCGAGGAAACCACCCCCCCCCACTCTCTCTCTAACCGGCCTGGGTGTAGACGGTGGTGTTGGTGACGGCCTCGGCGGGCAGCCACTGGCCGGCGACGGTATGGTTGTAGGCGAGCTGGGCGAGGGTGAAGGTGTGGAGCTCGGAGACGAGGACGGTGCGGTCGAGGGGCAGGACGCGGTGGACCATGGCGTTCTGGGTGAGCATGGAGACGTACTCCTCGTCGGCGACGGCGGTGAGGTTGGCGTCGAAGGTGACGCGGATCAGGGCGTCGGGGGAGTTGCTGCTCAGCAGGGAGGTGGACAGCAGCCAGAGGGCGGGGCCGCCGGCGGGGGTGGAGGCGTCGGCGAGGTGCAGGAGGCCCGCGTTGGCGCCGAGCAAGGGGTGGCGCAGCCGGAAGAAGGCCATCTCGCCGTCGGCGCCGATGTGGCCGAAGGTGCCCGTGCCGCCGGTGGCGTTGCCGGCCAGCGTGAACCAGACGCCGCCGCGCAGGGGCCCCGCGGCGGGGACGGAGATCATGCCGACGGCGTTGTTGCCCACGCTCGGCGGGATGGGCAGCTGCGCCGTCTCGCCGCTGGTGGCGTTGATGCGCAGGATGGCCGAGTCGGTGTCCTGGGTCACGTAGATCAGGCCGGTCGTGGGCTCCTCCTTGATGAAGACGGGGCTGTTGAGGCAGGGGTACAGCTTCGGGTCTCGGGTGGGGACGGCGGCCGTCGAGTGGGAGCCCCCGGACCGGGCGATGGTGGTGGTGGCGTTCAGGTGGGAGACGTCCGCCGAGAAGACGTAGTACCGGCCCGTCTGCGGCGAGGCGACCTTCAGCCCGGCCCAGACGCGGTTCCCGATCTCGAAGACGCAGTGCGGCCCGTTGCCGGGGGCGGGGATGTCGATCGTGCGCACCACCACGGGCTTCGCCGCCAGCGTGCGGCCGGGGTCCACGAGCAGCAGCTTGTTCTCCGCCTGCAGCGTCAGCCACATCAGCCCCGGGTACAGCGTCGACGGCCACACCCCGTGCAGCTGAGAGCTGCGGTTGCGCCCCATGGGGAACGTCTGCCACGCGATCGGCTCCTCCGTGGTGGGGTCGAGCTCGATCTTGACCAGCTCGCTGTCCGACATCTGCGATAGCAGCACGAAGTTCGTGTTCGGCACCCGCGCGAACTCGTGTGTCTCCGTGGCCACCGGCAGCTGGTACTCAGTCAGTCGCCGGCTCACCAGCGTGTTGGCGTTGGCCGACTGCTGCTGCGCCAGCGCCGTGGGGAGGAGGGCGCTCAGCCCCAGCGCGGCGACCACGAGCGGCTTGAGAGCTTGGTGCAGCATTTTTTTCTGCCTTGGTCTTTGAAGCAGCAGTGTCTCTGGCGTTGCAGGACTGGATGGACGCTGTAGCAGCAAGGGGAGGGGGGACTGGCCTCCTATTTGAATTTTTCCTCCGGGATTATTGCCCACTACCCAAGGCAATTAGCGGCCCATGCGAAGGGAACTTCGCCTAGGGCAATCGGATCCCTCTTCACGAAGCTAACCACCCAAAGATGTCAATCGCTTCCTGTTAGACGCACAGTGGCACACAGCTGAACTGCGGAGCGAGAGATCGGCTGGATCCCTGAGTCGAAGATCGCTGATCGCTTGCCCGATCCGTGCTAGACCGGGATCCCATCGCGCGCGATCAACATGTTGGTTGCACTATGGGAGATTGGGAATTGATTAAGGGCTCTAAAAGTTGTTAGAGTGATCTTATTGCTGGATCGGGATAATGCAAAGCTCACCTCTTGGGCCCTGGGCCCTGGGCCCTCTCAGGGGTGGATTGGTTCACTGCAATGGGTTTAGAGTTGGCTTGATGGGAGAGTGGGGGAATACGGGCTGAAGATGACCGTCTATGGTCCGGAAGTACGAATCCGAGATCCTCCGGTGGCATAATCTGCACTTGCACCTCAGTCACCAGTCAGTTTGCATTATAGTCAAAAGCATCAAAACAAAATTCAACAAAAACATACAACAGAAGGGATTCGCTGGTGGTCACCCACCCAACTACTAACCTCCCGGCGTGTGGCTTGAGTACGGCTGAGCGGACGGGAAGCCCTATTTTCCACACCCTGTGGTCGTATGTGCTTGATCTAACGCCTTGCTGTTATATGATGATCAAGAAATATGTTCTCAGCATAGCGATCGACTCGTCAATTTTCGGGCCTATTTTCGGCCAGCGGTGAATTTCCAGCCAAGGAAAAGAGCAGCTGGAAAGACTTAGAGTACATCAATTCAAATCAAGTGAAGGAACGGTTTTTTTCTTTCTTGATTCTTCTTTTCCTCTTTTTTTAAGAGAATTGACATGGGCAAGAAAGGCTCTTAGTGGTCCAACATATGGCACCGAATTCTGTACTTCCAGCGGCCCTAGAATCAGATCTTGTTCCGCCCCGCATATCAAAATGTTCAACCCTGTTATGAGTAATTCTCTTATAGCCACAGTTCCTACTCACCATCCCGATCTCCCGATCATTATCATCTCCGCAGGCCGGCAAACTCGTTTGCCGTCCCTTCATTCATTCATTCATTCATTCAATCATTAGATGGTCTTCAAACTACAAATCGCCACGGTCATCATCCATAATGCCGTGAATGGAGTCGAACGGTCGTTTCGACGGCCCTGAGCAGCACATCCCATAGACGCGGAATTGAGAAACCCACTTTCTTCGTAAACTATTCTTCTATCTATAGTTCGAAGTAGTATTCAGATCTAGAACACAGATAAAAAGAAATAGCGTTAAGGAGATAGAAAATGTGTGTATCTAGTAGTAAGTAATTAGTTGAGGTAGTATGCCTACTAGACTTATCCAGTAGATAAGCTAGTATATATGAAAACAGTATAAAGCTGTCTGTAATAAGAATAGCGGTGCTAGTGTCGACAACAACAGGCGACATGTTGCAGCCCACCACTCCAGTGTTGCCATAGCCCTCCTGCGCCAATGATCACAATGGCGGCAGTCTTTGTTGGCCATGCTGCCGGTGGGACAATGGTCTCACTCCTTTGTCGTGAGCTTTGTAGCTTTACACATATGAGCGATTCTCCTGCGGGAGTTCCCGACTGGTTTCCCTCGCCTCTGGCAGCTGTCTGCCAGACCCACCGGTCGTAGAGGATTGGCGCTTGGGTTCAGTCTACCACGGTGACCTTAAGATTGGAGTGGTAACTCTCTGTGGCAGGTGTACACATATCTGAAACGGACAAGACGATATCTCCTGCCCTCACGAGACCGGAGAGACAGCCCTAGTTGCCGCTTTCCCCGCCCATCCATTGACCCCCCAAAGAAACCCATTAGATTCGGTGCATTCTATGGCTTATACACAAGGTGTCTTGCGAAACTACAACAACGAGAGATTCCTCTGTCAAAGAAAGCCCTTACACGCTGGTGAACAAAAGATCCACTACGACAAAGAGAACTGGTTCAGGGTTCCGTGTATATATAAACTCCCTCGGCCTGCCCTCCCTGCTCGATCCGAGTACAGCCTTCCAGCTTCAAAAGTTGCTTCGCATTGACCATCAATCAGAACATCATGGCAGACTACTGTTACGGCGAGATGTCCGCGCGGGCACGTGTGCAAGTTTTTGATGTAGAAGTGCATAGCACATCCGGTGAGTCAGATGATGACCCGGGGACTGGTATTTATGAGGAAGATGTTCTTTGCACGTCCAGTGAGTCCGAGGATGACTCTGATTTCGATGATCGTGACGAGAGCCCACCCTGCCCACCATTCACGCCGGAATCCCCACGGGATGGCGAGGATCTGGTGGACGATGTGGCGTCTCTCCTGGATGGCAAAGGCATCGGCAATGTGCTCGGTGGAGAGGCCGCGCTTTCGATCATGGGCGTGCCCCTCATCCCTCACTTCACCGCGTTCATCATTCCGGATGGGCAAATCGACCAGGCGGCCCAGGTGCTCCGTGACGCCCAGTACCCCGCCTGCAAGGATCTGGACCAGTTCGCCGCCAACCCCACCAATACCAAATCCCGCATCCGCTGTCATGCGTTGACCGGGGGCGCCACTCGCAGCTGGCCCATCCCGGCCCATCACTTCCACACCGACGATCGCTACCCTGCGGACCGCAAGGACCGCAACCAGACCCGCGGCGTCTTCCTCTATTGCGCGTCGCAGATGCTGGCCCCGGGCTTTCCCATGCCCCCCGCTGGGCCTCCGCCGCCCGAGGACCCCTTTTACATGGCCACTTCCGATGCGCGGCTCTACAGGCCATCGTTGTGGGGCGGCCGGGTGATGCTGAACTGCCGGGGCCGGCGGAATAAGAAGTCCTACCCGGTCAAAATCCTCCACCCGGCGCGGTATATGGAGAATCTGGTCTACCTGATGGTCCGCGACATTGGGTACCTCGTCTGCAACGGGTGGCAAGCCGAGCTGAAATGTATGTTGTCGTTCAGTCCGCTCTTGCCGAGTGCGAACCTAGCGCTGGCCGCGATCGATGTCGAGCTCGAGGACGTACAGGATGGGCCGATCCGGGACTGGCTTGGGCTGCACCAGATATGGGACAATAATGAGGCGGCCATCTGCGTTCGGTTCGCGGCTCTTCACCGGCATTGGAAGAAGTCGGGCCTACTGGGTGAACCCCTGATGACTCCCCGGGAAGCGAAGGGTGTCTCGCCGAGAGACATTGAGAAGTGCCTCAGGAACATGGAAGAGGGGAAACCCCCAAGCCTGGCTCGTGAGGAGTCCGGCTGGACTTGTCAATTGATGTAGGTTACCTTTATACCTTACCTATATCTAGAAGAAAAATATATATATGTACGTATCATTTTATTTTGAATCTCTGCAGTAGGACATAGTAGTTACAGAAAACTAAAGGGACTGCTTGTTTCTATGAGTTGTTTCGGCGTTCCTGCGGCAGGCTACCTTTGGCATTATTGCAAATTGGCACGAGTAAGCCACCCCAGCCCACTGTAGTAGTATTTTGAGCAATCGAACCACATGGTCTAAGGCGTTTGGTTACCAGGCTGGTTAGCTGCTTGGCGTTGATATCTCTGACCGCGGCCCTGGGCTGCCAGGCCTTGGTGCCTGAGGGTTGTTTGCTCACCGCCCACCTCGGTGGCCTGAGCTAGTTCTCCCAGATAGCCTCACGTAGAAGAATCAATCCATCTTCCACCTCTTTCAGAGGCGTCATCAATCTCTTCTTGCTCCCCTTGTACCAAGCGCGAAGGACTGGCTATCCCCGAAGGAGACTCACGCTTTCTGTAGCGAGAAATGGAATTAGAGCCGTGTCGTCGTGGAGTATGGATCGAAGATTGCCCGCAAGCCCCAGCAGCCGGATACCGTTACCTTCGGCTTCTGGGGCAAGGTCACCACCGGCTTACACCCGACTAACCATTACGGAATGCTCGCCGTCATGCTATGTGTGACCTGCGGCCTCGCCCTGTTGTACTATCTGGTCCAACTGTCACTTCCTTACTCGCCTCCGAAGTCCAACTGGCAGAAGTTTCTAGAAGGGTGCAAGGCCTTGTTCGGCTATTGATTCGGTCGGGTTGGGGCAATCGGTCAGGAACACTACCATTGTCCATGCCCTTGGCTGAATTACCGGGTATATTGTACTGTAATTCGTTGTGCCATAGAATATCAAGTATCAAGCTGCCTTCCCCGATTATCGCTATCTAGTAGGCGCAGCTACTTACCCCTCCTGCTCCTCCCAAGGTTGCAGTTGGCCCGGAGTTGGTGGCGGCGGTCGGAGACTGAACCTGAAAGGTGGCGATGTGAGGGATAAGGTATGCATCTACTTCGAACACGATTACTATCAGGAAGGAAGAATAAGAAACTATCCAGCTAGAGTAACTTGCCGATGTATCCTCTCGCTTGGAGAGCTTCTTACCACGGCGTCTTCCTCTAGGATGGTTCTGTCCTGCGTGCCACTTTTGCTTTTATCCGGGTCTTTTTCTTTTTGGCGGTGCAGGATTATCTATTCGCAATAGACCTAGTGACTATTCCATCCCAGTAGTACTAATGCTTTGTGCTGTGCTGGCTTATTCTGCTGTCCGAAGGAAAAGTAGTAGCCTTCCCCCCTGTTCCCATGGCCTCCATTCCTTGTGCCTGTCCAGATATATGTCTAATGAGTGACACTACTGCCAATGTTATAGAGATATGATCAGACCACAATACCTCGAACCTTTTGGTAAGCCTGTCTTTGATTACATAGAGGGTTCTAGATCTCAGCTGCTCTCTAGATACCGTCTTTCAGGTAAAGACTAGTACACAGTCCTTAACCCCGTGGTCGTATGCACCTCTCCGCATGCGTCCGCTAACCGGAAGACAAGGTATGGATGGGCTCCTTTCAAGCTCCGCCCCTAGCAGCGAGGCAGCAGCTCTGTAGCTGAGCGGCACTTGGAGAGGAAAGGGCTTGGCTATAAAAGAGCATACCCCCGAGATATCGCTTTTCCCTTCCGGTGGCGGTTGCGAAGAAGAAAAATAATTTCATGTTCGACTATGCAGCTCTAAAGACCGAAGTCCCGAGCTCGGAGCTCGGGGCTACCGGCAGGAATCTAAATCCGATCTAGACCGAGCACTCACTCCCCCGATTCCCCAATGTTTTCGGACATCATGCAGCTGCACAAGATGACAAGACCCAAAAGCACTGACTCTACGACTTTCACGTCTGCCCAATAGCTCGCAAGCGCGATCCAAAGACCCACAGTATCACAGGAATAGGCCAACACACCGCAACAAAGATCAATCCCAGCAGGCTGTTCCCCCACCCGTACCCGAGGGCGGCATACAAATCCGGGGCGAAGATGGGGAAGACGAAGCCGAGGATGTTGGACAACATGCGCGCGGCGGCGTTGGCCGAGGCGGCGTGCGTGGTGAACTCGTCCAGCAGGTAGGCTAGCATGCCCTGGGACAGAATGAAGCTGCCCGTGACGAAGATGGCGGTGCCGACATCAACGATGATCCAATGCAGGCGTCCCTCCGCCGACCAGCCGTACAGGAAAATGCCCACGGGGGTCAGGAGGATGCCGAGGACCAGGAACGGGACCCGGAATTCTGGGGTGGGTGCGCCGTCGTGGTGGCGCGCCCTTAGGGCTCGGTAGATTCGGTCCATTAGGTGGCCGCCCGCCTGCGAGGCGGTGATGGTGCCGATCGCGATGGCGATGTAGTTCAGGCTGCTGATTGTCGCGGACTCGTCGTACCGCTCGATCCAGAGGGTCGCGTAGGTGGATAGCAGGAGGCAGTAGATGGCGAAGTTCAGCGCCATGATCAGCGCGATGACCTGGATCGCTGGGCGGTAGATGAGGAGACCTAGTGATCGAATGAGGTGGACGCCTAGCCGGGCGCTGAGGTCTTGATAGAAGGCTTTGTCGAGTAAGGGCGTGAGAGAGTGTTTGCTGAAGGAGGAGAGAGGAGCAGGGGTGGCATTCTGACGGTAGCGGTGGAGGGCGGCCTTCTTCCGAAGTAGACTTGGGGTGTAGCATTCCGGCAGAAAGAAGATGTCGATCAGTACAATCACGGCGTCGAACATGGAGAGGATCCAGAATAGCCAGCCCCACGGCAGATGCTGAGAGATTACTCCGCCAATGATGGGACCCAGGGCCGGACCCAGATAGGGGATAAAGGTGGCCAGCGCGAGGGAGCGTCCTCGATGTTCCGGCCGATACATGTCCGCCAGGATAGGACCCGTGAGCTGTATGAAGCAGACCGCGTCAGTTGGCAGTGCATTCAACTTCATCCTGGAATGGAACAATAACAAAATACTGACCGTGATGCCTGCACTGGCGCCTGATCCGGCCAGGAATCGCCCGGCCGTCATGAGCCCGACTGAGAAGTTCACGGGACACAGTGCATTCCACAAGGTATAGAACAGATTACTGGCAATCCATACCGGTCGCCGCCCGTACATTTCGGAGAGAGCAGCGATTAGAAACGGAGCAAAGGCGAGACCCAGGATGAAAATAGAGAAGGTGACCTGAGTGGCCGTACTGCCCAGGTGAAGGTCGGCGCCGATTTGAGTTAACGCGGCGGCCATCATACTAGTCGACATGAGGGTGACGAGTTGCCCCAGCGAGACGATCAGCGCGACTGAAACTTTCCGTATGGAAGACCAGTTGTAGGGATCGTGGGGATCGTCAGGGGAGTCCCAGGTAGCCTAGGGATGGGTTGGAGGTTAGATCAAAATTGGCACCGGGGAGGGCATGATTATAGATCGAAGTTTCTGACTTACGCCATGTTCTTCGAGCAAGGCGTTCAATCGCTCTTGCTGCCGATCGGTGATGGTCACCACAGGCGGTGACGAAGTCGCTTCAGCCGGAATGTCCTTTTCTTCAAAAGACATGACGAAGACGCTTAAATCCGTGTTTCGATTTGAATGTCAAATAGACTCAACAGATCTGGTGACGGTGTTGGAATCTTATATAAAGAGGAGGTCTCGGAGGACAGTGAAGAGGGTCGGAGAAAGGTCGGAGAGTGAAAAGCTTAACACCGAGGCTGGTATAATATAATTCTAGAGGAAGAGAAAAAAGAAGTAGGATACATACTGCGGCCTCACTCCGAGTCTGAATTACGGCATGTCGTCAATCAGGGACTTGACTTTTCAAATTTATTGCTGGCTCAGGTGGCTTGAGTAGGGCTGAGCGGGCGGGAAGCCCCATCTTCCACTCCCTGTGGTCGTACGTAGTGACCATTCCTGTAACTTATGTATATAGATGTAGTTCACTAATTCAAAGTAAGACCCGCGAAGGTGGTACGATATTGCTGCTTTACTGTCCGTTCTTTCACCAATGGCCGTTGCCGACCAAGAGATTATCTCACATTCGACCTGGAGGCACAGTCTTTAGCCAACGGTGCGATCAGCCTCTGCATGGAACACGACCAATTGTTGGATATGAGCTGAAACAAAATGAATTCCAGTTATGAGCTGATAGTAGGTGGAATGTTAGCATAGCATCTTATCACATTCCTTCTCACCATACATATCCAACTCAAGCACTCTCCAACACCGCACTATCGAAGTAGGATGAGGGCAGTGTTCTCAAGTCCGATGGGAACAGTCACCAATCTTGGAAACCTTTTGTTCCCCTCGTAATCCATTATCTAAACTCCAAGTGATTGGAGACGTTTATCGTCCCGAGGCGTGCTCTTTTGAGTCGAAGGCTTCAGCAACTCGAAGCTGCAAAGTAACTCATCCGATACACTCATGACGCCACCCCAGTTGTCGAATTCTCCACAGTACTATAAAACAGTGAGCTCAAAGTGCTGCAGGATGCAGAGTCATTCGACCCAAGTAGCGATTATCATCCATCAAAGTGGAGTAGTACTTACGTTTGGGGCAGAGAAGACGGTCACCAGAAGCCGATCCGGGTAGAACTCGTACCCATCTTCCACGACCATATGGGCTCGGCAAATTAGGTCAAAGTCATGGCGCTGCAAGAAATCCACAATCACTCGCCTGCCGAAACAATAGCTCACACCTCGTTCATCATTGGTATCCCAGTCTTGCTCCGAGTCGATGGGGTCGCTCCACAGGAGGTCGTTCAGAAGACCATAGTCTGGCACGTCCGTCGGGCGGGCGATGCGGCGGATGTCCTCCAGATCCGATAGGGATGGCGACAGGCCACCGTGCACACAGAAGATCTTTCCGGCGACGATCGCGGCGACGGGCATGCAGTTGAACACATTGATGAAGGTCTTCCAGGTTTTGATGGTCGTCCGCCGCTTGCACTCGTCGTAGAACCCGTACACCCGGGTCACGTCGGCACATTCGTGGTTGCCTCGCAGGAGGAAGAAGTTCGTGGGGTAGCGCAGCTTGTAGCACAAGAGAAGGAGGATGCTCTCCAGGCTCTGCTTACCGCGGTCTACATAGTCGCCGAGGAAGAGGTAATTGGCCGCGGGAGGGAAGCCGCAGAGCTGGAAAATGCGGAGCAGGTCGCTGTACTGGCCGTGAATGTCCCCGACCACCTTGACGGGGGCATTGAGCTCGAGGAGCACGGGTTGCGAGAGGAACAGCTCGCGCGAGGCGTGGCAGATTAACTGGATCTCGGCCACGTCGAGGCAAAGGTTTTTCTTCGAGGGTCCAACATGACCAAGGAGGCGTGCGATCATAGCGTCTAGAAGGACGTTGTCAATAGCTCCCGTTTCCAGATGCTCTGGCAGAAACCGAGCAGCATGTCCCATCGGGCTGTCCGTGTCGAATGGGAGGATCGGTCCTATCGGCGTGTTTTCAATGAGAATAGATTCACGAAGCTGGGTTGGTGATCCAAGCATAGATGCGGGCAGCGGGTGCATAGCAGGAACATCGGAGATACCATCGACTTCCCCGGACTGTTGCATGAGAGTGGCATCCATATGGCCCCGTTTGGAAAGAACACCAAGTACTGGTGATGGGAGCGGACTCGACCCGTCGCTCTCCTCAGCTTCAGTCGCAGGTCGCTGTGAAATGGCCGACAAAGGTCCATCCTCCGATGCGACAGAGCTTGATAGTTCGGGCTTCGATATAGTACTCATATCTTCCTCTACCACCTGCGACAAGTTCGAACTTTGGTGTGATGCAGTATGCTTCAGACTGTGGTGGCTCTCCTGATGCGCCAGGCCTGTCTTGTTGTCAGTCGGGAGGACGCCCAGAAGATCACCAGCATCGGTTTGTCCTAAGGGCTGTGGAGAAGTTGCATCCATCGAATCGACGGGCTGATTGTCTAGGATTTCCTCGGCACTATACACATAACCGTCTGCCAGATCATCGGTGTTGGTATTGTGCTGAGGCTCACTTATAACCGGAGATGGCAGGCGCTGCTTGTAAGCCAGATCTTGAAGCACGGGGTCTTCAAGATTCCTAGATGACTCCTCATTGACGATTGCAAAGCCCCACTCAAATTGTCGAAGTCTTCCCAGCGGCATATTACCACTATTGGAGGGAGCATGGGTGAAATGAGCCGATTTCTCTATTGGGCTGGAGCTCTCGAGGCTGGGTGACGACGCCCTGGAATCAACCCTGCCAAAAGAATTCTCTAGGCTGCTCTGCTCCAAGTAAGCAACCTCGTCAGCTGTGCCGCTACCGAAATCTTCAAAGGCAAGGGTGATGAATCTATCCGGGTCATTGTCTATGGTGCTCCGCTTATGAGGCTTTGATGCTCGTGAACTCGGGTTTTCAGCTGCCGAGCTTTCCGACCCTTCATCCTCATACGGCGGCAGAGATTGTAGAGCAAGGTACCTCAAATGCCCCACGATATGCTCTATGATCGTGCCTGCCTGCGAAGTATCGCTGGAGCCACAGAGTGGACATGATTCGAACAGTGGTTCAACCGCACGCGCGTTCCTGTCAGCCAGCACGCGGAGCTGGGCATCACTGAAGGCCCCCTGGTGAGCCTGTCGCATGTGGTCTATATAGCGATCTCGTGAGAGGAAAGTCGACAGCCCGTGCGATTTAGAATTGCAGCGCCAGCGCAAGGCATGGTCTTGCATATGTTTCAACCATTGTTCGGTGTGACTATATAGTTGATCTGGAGTCTCGCATTCGTCGAAGAGGCAAACGTATGCATCCAGATCATTCTTAACGTGAGCCCTAGACCTCCTAGTCAGGACCTTCTGGAGACTGAGTATAAACGGACTGAAGAGGTTTCGTGAGAGAGACCACTGGTGGTACCTACTTCCACTTCGCATCATTCTGCATCTCCCGTGCTGGAACAGCGTAGAAGCAAAATGGACATGTCATTTCTCCGATGGCTTCGACACACAAATCCCAGTTCCTATCCAGATCTTGCTTGAGATCCGCTTCCACTTTCCTTTTGAGGGCCTCGAGGGTGGAAGGCGATTCAGTGTCGCACTTGTCGGACAATGACTGCAGGTTCAGTCTATGTTTCTCCTCCAGGCCTTTTCTTATTTTCCTGTATCTTTGTCTCACACGACCAAGAGGTGGTGCCGGGAATGGCAGCGCTTCGTGGCTGTCCAGCGCTACAGTTCTCGCACCCGAGACTGTGGAAGGGGTAGAGGCCTTTCTGAATCTTTCGACGGCTAGCGTGGTTGCACTGACTCCAGCTTGTGAGTTCGCCGGCATTTCGCTGGCAATTGGAGGCGATGCCGACGGGATCACAGGGGTACTGATAGCGGTCTGTCGAGGCGCATCCGTCGGCGGCGGTATCTTTTTCGGCGGAGAATTTATGAATGGTACTTTCAACGCCTGATGGCCGAAACGAGATCTCTTGTACAGCACCCGTCTTCGGCGAAGGATCATCGCGGAGACCAGTCGACGCAGGATTTTTTCGTCCACGTTACGGAATCTGTCGCGGACGTAATTTGCAAACACGGCTTCCAGACATGGCTCCACATCGTTCCCCTCTTCATCCCGGATCCTGAATGATGTGGACGCTTTTGCATTGTGGGCCTCGCTGCTCGCTCTTCGGATCGTATTAGACAGTCGATGAAGGAGCGCTATCTGGCCGACAACGCCGCGCCTCGAACGAGTGATCGTATCGCTTGCAGATGGAAGAGCAATGTCCGATATCTGAGATCTGGAATCCGACTCGCAAAGCATGTGCGACCCTGTAAGATAATTCAGTATATCTAGCATCCCATCCTAACGAGACATTTGTCTCACTTACAGGCTTCTACTTGGTCTTCTAGCGTTTCCAGAAGCCCGATAATCACTTCATGCACCTCCTGTGCTTCTCTTAGGCGGTGATCCAATGAGGCGCGTCCTCCGGCAAAAACACCGATATTGGCCGCCCAGAGAGAGAAACGCGCGAGCTGGTCTTCCACCAAGGTCATTTCCAGGGACGAGATCGATGCAGACTGCTGCAAACATTGCTGGAAAAGATTCAAGCATCGATCGGCCGTCGCCGCAATTGTGTGGAACTGTTTTGGCTCTGGTGGCATGCCGTTAATTCCTTTTCCCCGAAGGAAGCAAGTTCGAGAATTCAGTTGACGAAAGGCCGACTGAGTGATTGATGAGAAAGAAGATGCAAGGCTGAGACGTGAGGGGCAGGCAGGCAGGCCTGGCCCAAAGCGGTTTAGTGGTTTTGAGGCATCGATAAGGCATACCCCGCATCTTCACTCTTCCGCGCGCCCTCAGCCTCGGGGAACATCAGCACGCCGAGCGATGTAAGGAATGACCATGACCGTCATTCAAAATGTGGAACTGTTGCTCCAGGTGTCGGAGATGCTTCGTGAAATTGCGAAACATCTCCGGAGCCACGGCGCTACCCGAGAGTCTAAGCATTTCTACAGCAGCGTCATGGCTCATTGCTTGATGATTCACGATCACATCAGCCGCATCGAGGCCTTCATTGCCGATGATAATAATCTGATCACAAGCATGTTGCTTCGACTCGAGGTAACCGTCACTTCTGATGTCTTGAAAATTCAAGCTACCTCTCATTTCTTGAAAACTCGATCGGTGCTCTCAACCACGGCTTACCCTCGGCTCGCAACGCTACTCGACGCATGGAACCATGCTCGCCGTGAGGGCGGTACCATGGAACTGCAGCTCTTAATGCTCTCAATCGACCTTACAGAAGACCCAGAGCAACCGGATAAGCTGATTGAATTTTTCGAAGACTGGGAAGATGACCTCAAGGTTCAATATCCCGACGATCCGGCACTGTGGGCTCGAGATGATATGGCCAGCTTGAAGAAGAATAGAAGACAGCCGTCATACTTGGTTCTGAATGCCCCACAGTCATTGTTCCTTGCCCTGGTGGAGTCGAAAGACTGTACATGTCAGCCTGTACATGACTTCGGTGTTCGGCTTTGTCTGGGAACATTTCAAACTCTCCCGGAGACTGAGAAGGAGCGGGAGCACGACTGCGCGTTCGAGATGTTTCTATCGATGCAACAGGAATGGCACGAGGCTGACGTGTGTTTCGCTAAGAGTGCCGGAATAAACTTTGCGCAGACCAACAAAACCGCGCAGAGGCCAAAGGTCCCCGCCATGAAGATCAAGAGTCTATGTGAACCGATTAAGAAGAGAAAGCCCTATGATCGTCTAAAGCTGAAAGTTGGGGAAGATGGACGACTGTGGAAGCTGCGTTCCGAAAAGTCCTGCTTTGCAGTGGATGAGACTAAAGCGCCGGTCTCACTGCAGCACTTTATCCAGGGCCAGTACAGGTCGCTGACCGATAAGACCAAACGTATTCTGGCCGTGATTCTCGGATACGCTGTTCTATACCTCCATGAGACTCCCTGGCTTCCGCCCTCATGGGGCCCTTCGAGTATCTTGTTCTTCCACACGACTTCGTCGGCGATTCCTCTCAAACCCTTTATCCAAACTCAATTGGCAAAAGATCACGCGGTCGCTTCTCCGAGCATTTCCATTATAGACTCAGATGACTTTGATCCCGACGACTTAGACCCTGATGACATTATGATACATCAGTGTCCGCATTTGGTGACGTTGGGGATAGTGTTGATGGAGCTGTATCTCGCCACTCCCTTCGAAGAACTAGCCGAAAAATACGGTGTGCCTTTGAATGATCGGACGAGGTCCATCGATGCAGAGCTAGTGTTTGAACAGTGCAAAAATGAAATCCCGGAGAATTCCCAGTTCCATTACGCCGTGAAGAAATGCTTAGACCCAAAGGTGTGGGAGGACAACAATGGAGCCCGCTTAAGCGACAATGCATTGAAAACTGCAATATACCAGGAGGTTGTTAGTCCATTAGAGGATGAGCTGAGCCAAGCCTTTAGCTACATTTCTCTTGAACAACTTGATCGCATTGCACAAAGCCTGGATCTGGCTAGTTGGGGTCAGGCTATCCAGACTTACCAGGCTTCTCCTCGTTCTCCTGGAACTCCCGTCAACATGGCGTTGAGACCAGCACAGGGGCTCTCATCGATCCAAGACTTGAAAGATCAATATCAACAACAGCAAAGATATCTAGCGCATCTTCAGGGATCGGTCTCATTGCCAGTGATGCCTATTTTTCAGCCTGTTTCTTCTGCAATGACCGTGCCCCAACCAGGGATAACGGCTCAGGTTCCTTACTCAAGCATGAAATTCTTTGATGATGAAACAGCTGCCGAAGAGCATTCAGCAGAAGCGTAAGTCTACAAAATGACTCTTTCAGCTGTAGGTCCAGCTAACAACCAGTATAACGAAACAGATGTATCAATTACCGCAACTGGCGTCAAAGATATAAAGATGTCTACGAGAAGCACATCTTTCAGCCACCCAGGATTCCGGTGAAAATCGCTGTTTTTGATACCGGAGTGGATCAGACACACCCAGACGTAGATGCATGCATTGAGCAGATCAAGGGTCAATTCAATTGGACGAACGAGAAATTTCCCCGGCTGGTCGACGACTACAACGGTCACGGAACCTTTATCACGAGCTTGCTCATGGAATATTGTCCCGATGCAGAGATCTACATCGCTAAGATTTCCGACGGCAAACCATCCAGTCCCAGCATCATCGCCAAGGTAAGATCGGACACGGTGTTGTGATGGCACATCAACTGACTTTGACAGGCTCTAAACTATGCAGTCAACGAATGGGAGGTTGACATCATCTCCATGTCGTTTGGGTTTCACACAAGGGATGTCGAAGGCTACGATGAGCTGGAACGTGCCATTCACAACGCATACTCCAGCCATGTTCTTCTCTTTGCTGCCGCTTCGAACAGCGGTGCGAACCTGGACAGGGCTTACCCAGCTCGCGATGAGAATGTGATCTGTATCAATTCGACAGATGCAAATGGAAACCGCTCACCCTTTAGCCCTACTGCTCTCGCGGACACACTGAACCTGGCCACGGTCGGCGAGGCCGTGGAGTCCGCTTGGCCAGTGCGTCTCTGCGAATCGCCGTCCGGCCTCAAGCATAAATCGGGGACATCATTCGCCACCCCCATCGCGGTTTCCATTGCGGGCTTCCTGCTGCAGTACACCCGGCTACATATCCCCGAGCATGCGTACCTGTTGCAACGACGGTCGAAAATGCAAGCCGTGCTGCGGAAGATCGCGGAGAAGAGCCTGGACTCGCGAGCTCGCGACGACTACCATTTTATGGCCTTGAGCCTTTATTCCGATAATCTATTTGGGAAGGACCCAGAGTTCATCAACCATACACTGCGCGATATACTCCGCCGGTAAATCATTGGAGACTTGCTGCGCCATCCGGCCGAGGTACGCCAACTGTAATGAGCTCGTCTCCCTCCGTCATTTGCACGCCTGTCCACTCTTTCCCATCATCGCCCACTTCCAGCTCGTCCTCCTCAAGAACAAGAATACCCCGCGGTCCTCCCAGTACTGCGGGCTCATTCCCCAGCATGGCGCCTTTGCCATAATCCTCCACCTCGCGCACCTCGTTCGTCTTCCTTGCCACCTTGATCCTTTTGACACGAAATGCTAGAACGAAATCCCCCCCGTTCTCCCAGTCCATACCCACCTTCTTGGACCGGGTGAGTTCAAACTCCGGGCCCCCAGCCACCGGAACCACGCCGCCACTCCACACCGTGCCGTCCACGGTGGCCGCCAGATTGCCGCTGATCTCCCGCCCGGTCCGCGACCGGCCCGCCTTCGCCCCGTGGACCACCTTCAACCCCACGATGAGATACAGCGGCTTCCTGTAGCGGGATCGCTCGAGCCACCGCTGCACCACAGGGGAGGCATCGATGCATTTCTCTTGGACGTAGCTAGGACGGGGCACGAATTGCGAGGTGGTGATGGTCTCGAAACGGAAGGTCTCCTCGTCGCTGCACACGCGGGGTCAGAACTTTCTGTGCTTTTCTTTCTACGTCATGTATTTAGGGTATGTGCCCTTGTAAACTATCATCCGTATAGATCAAAGCATTACTCATTCAGCAACACCGTCCTAAAAAAAGAAAAAGAACTCACCTTCTCTCCCAACCACCTCTAACATCAACCCCCACCCCCAAGAACGAGAGAAATTGCGTGAGGATCCCGAATTTCCCAGCCCGCAGGCGCTCGCGCGAGAAGGTCACACCGGTCTTGTCGGAGGCAAAGACCTCGGATTCGGCGGGCAGGGATGCGGTGAAGAGGGGCTGGTCGGGTTTGTGCAGCGAGGTGAGCACGTTGCCCAGCTGGATGGGCCCGGCGGGCGGCGGCGGGTAGTCCCACGTGGGCGCGAAGAAGAAGTATGGGGTTTGGTTGGCCATCGTGACATCAAAATGAGTCTTGTTTGGGTTTTTCTTTGTCCCCTACCTGTTGTCCTGGAAAGAAAGTTCTGAAGTGAAGTGGGAGCTGGGCAGGTGAGCACATCTTGTAGGGGAAAGGCCGGTGCGGGCTGCGCGACTTGCGGCTGACGGTTGAAAGGCGGGGTCAATGTACGTTTAGAGCTGAGTAGGGAGGGTGTGACCCTAGTACCGAGTAGTCTTGAATAGTGACGCAGGCAGACAGCTGTATGCGCTTTTGGCGAACCTGTGTGTTACCAAGGGAGCAATCCCTCTTTCTGGTTTCATTGAGCCATGCCGCAATTCTTATTCACTCTATTTAGCCCATGGCGTCGATGTGGATTACATATATCTGCCGGTGGCTGAATAATGCCGGTGACTCGGCCGATAGATTCACCTGTCCCAGCTGGCCCTCGAAGTTCATATGACAATGCGCGGGTTCGGTTCGAATTGGCCACCTCCTGCTTATCCAGTGTGAAAGGCATTGTTTTGCATAGCGAGATAACTCCAACTTGGTCAAAATCGAGAGATCCCGTATCATTTGGGGTTTCAGAAGATATACCTACTCCACCAGCGGGCAGCTCCGATGGCTCAGTACGGAGGTAAATGCACTTCCCAGCAGCAACTTCTTGGAGACCGACCAGGGAATTGCCATCATTCACGCGTTTGGATGGGAAGATGCGTATGGTGCCGAGAACAGCAAAGCAGTGGATGCAGCCCAGTTACCCTCATATACATTCTTTTCACTCGAAGAGCAGCTGACCCTCGTGCTTGACTTGGTAGTCGCTGGGGTGACCCTGCTCAACATGATCCTTATTGTCACCCTGAGGAATAATTTCACAGCCGGCGATGTGAGACTAAGTGTGGACGTGATTCTGACAGTCACTAGGGCCCTGTTGATCACGGTCCAATCATGGGCCAACTGCGAGGCCTCGCGGGGCGTCATTCCACGCATCATGGACTCTGTGAAGACGGTGATCCCCGAGCCAAGAGCCGACCTCGCCAATCGTACCGCCCAAATCATGGCCCGTCACCGGTGCGGTTGAGGCGAGGAATGTGGTTGCCGACTACTATATGTCCAGCCGACCGGAGCACCTTCGGGAGCAGCCCACGCTCTCGACCATACCTCGTTGAAGGTGGACCCGGGCCAAACCATTAGCATCCACGAACGCACCGGCAGCGGCAACCCCTCTCTTCTGTTGAGTTTTGCACGTCTGCTCGAGCTGTCCGAGGGGAGTATCGCCATTGATGGCCTGATCTGACCTCGATCCCACGGGGCGTGGTACGATCTCGATCGAGTACCATCCCACGGGACTCGTTCATTCTGGCGAGCGACTCGGTACGTGACAACCCGGACGCCGCGGGACTCGCGACCGATGAGCAGATTCTGGATGTTCGGGATACGGTCCATCTCCGCTCGCAGTTGGACAACAAAGCTCTGGATTCTGGCTTCGCCGCGAGTGCCTTTCTTGACGTCTCCAGGTGGGATAGGCCTCTATCTCAGGGCCAGTTGCAGCTGTTCTCTCTTGCGCGGGCCCTTCTGCTTCGCCGGTCGCGGGGCAAAGTGGTGCTGCTGGATGAGGCTGCTAGTAGCATCGACCTTGAGACCGACGCACTGATACGAAAGGTGCTATGTGAGGAGCTCAGAGGATATACCGTTCTCGTGGTGGCTCACCGGTTGGAACCGATCGTTAGTGCAGACTCCGTTGTTGTCCTGGATTAGGGCCACGTTGCCGAGATTGGGAAAGTCCATGAACTGCTACAGCACCAAGAGTCAGCGCTGAGGTCTCTCTTTTTAGTCAAAAGTCCGCGTAATGGATTTTAAATACTGCAAGTCCACATAGGCTCACAAGCTTTAGGTGCAACAATAAAATAAAAGAAATACCTCCGCCAAAGAGCCTCACACTGATTAGCTCCTACATACCTGGGAAGGTAGGGTCATGCGCGGTTTGAATTTCGGCTAAAGCCAGGTTGCTATCTTATTCCCTGGTGCCAGAGGCTGTTGGCTTCTAGGTTCCTGGATGTATTCCTTGGTCTATTCGTTACTTATTAATACTTATTGATCTACCGGTAACTCACTCATCTAGGGGTTAGTACATACAATGTGTTAGCACCACTGTGCATATTTGTTAACCCTGATTCAATTTACTAAAGGGCAAGGTAATTAAAAGGGTCGACGAGGTACAAGGCTAAGATTGTATACGAGGGATTCATCTGAAGTAAGACAGAAACTCCTGGTTGCACTGTGACAGAAGATGTATAAGCGATTGGATGTCTCAGGGATGGGCTATATGGAAGAATTTCTTAAATTCTTGGTGGTTGGATTGTTGAGCTGAGTTCTTAAGATGTGCCGCTTTGAAAGCTATCTGCTATTCTCCTCAAGTATCTCTGTACTCCGAAACTAAACTAACAAAATAAAGTGTCACAAGGAGAGCAAGACACTCAGCCAAAGGCAAAGGGATCGGGGCGCTTAGGACACCTGTCCAACTGCCCCCACCTCATCCGCCAATTGTAATTTTTCTGCCTGACCTCGACTACAAAGTCGCCTCCTTCGCGCGCGAAGTCCAGGAACTTCACGCTTTCATAGAGCTGCTTCAGCCTCGAGAAAACATAGGTCGCCAGCAAATCCCGCAAACAAAATATCTCATCGTCCCCAGGGCGTGTATGGAGGTACGAGAAGCGCACCAGCTCAATCAGATAGTCCACGTGGTCCTCGAACAACTCAAACTCTCGGAGTGTCGTCGCCAGCTTTTCTAAAACGAGATCCCGAAGGGGAATGATGCCGTGTTGCTCCGCCAGGACGCATAGCTTGGCATGGCCGAGAAGGTTGGGCGTAAGTTGCTTCCGGAGGTGGAGGGGTATCTTGCGAGGCGCGTAGGCCTTTTTTCTCTCTTCGGAGACTTGGCCCCGCCTGGCCGTGAGACAAGTGTGGAGATGGTTGAAGGCATCGCGAGTACTAGGCGGGTTGAAAATCCGAGGTAGATCCAGGGCTGCCGCACCGGGCTTTTCTGACTGTGCGGCTGATCTATCTAAATAGACGGAGGGTAGTCGAGGTCTCCATGATTCACTATAGATCCCTCTCCCATCTTTTGACGGGCGCGGAAGGAACGGTTTTGTATCAGCCCTCAGCTGAGATTGACCACCCAATGGCTTAGAGTTCCTGATGATATCCGGAGGGGGCGTGTAGTCGCCGACGTACGCGTACTCGCACAGCCGGATGAATGTGTCCGCCTCGACATACGACTAGTCGAGTTCGCTGACCCCTTTTTCAAGCAACCGCGCGTTTAGGAGGCTGTCAAGCTCGGACGAGAGGCTGGCTAGGACGTCGCAGTGAACGGTGATCCTCTTCTCTTCCGAACCGACAATGAAAGTAAACAAGCGAGATGAGATGGATCTGTTGCAGAATTGTAGTCGGTATTTAGCCACGAGGATCCTCACAACAGGGCTCAGGAACTCACTTGGCGAATTTTGAATTCATGGATGCAAGTGATTGTGGGAAGGGTTCTGGAACTCAAGAGGCAAACGGTTTGAACGAGAGGGAAAGGGTAGCGTGTAGCCGGTATGGGGTGGTCGGGGTCTGTGTACCGAATGTCGGTGATGTAGATGGTCGTGGCAGACGGGGTTGATCAGGATGCCAGGGAGCGGAATCAGTGGCAAATATAATACTGCTATGGGTGGTGTCTTGAGTGGAACGACAATCTTGGTAATAATAGAATTCAGATTCCGCTACAATAAAGGTAAAGTAAACTGTATCACTAGAAGGATGAGGCATAGGGATGAGTCTTGTGAAGTGAAGGGATTCATAGAATCGTTGTTCTGAGCTTGCCACAAGGGAATGATGGGTTCATATAGACTGCGAGAGGAATGCTCCTGCCTCAACTATGCAATCTCATAGAGAAGGCGTGAAGAGAAACTGTGTAAGCATGCAGCAGAATGAAGAAAGCACGATGTGAGCTACCCGGATTGTCAATTAGCCTGCCACACCTGGCAGCTTTGTTAGGTTTTGTTTCTGGAATTAGCAAGTTGGTAGGTGGCTTATACAAGTGGGGTAGCTCACACAAACAAGGTGGTTTAAGTAAGTAAAAAGACCTCGCACTCAAAGAAGCATTACATAACAGCAGAAAGTATAGTTAGATACATACCGCAAGGATCATAGATAATTGCAAATTCAAGAAGCCTTGAGCACAGAGACCTGAGGGTAGGTATTCAGCGCAGCCAATCACTTGTTGCTTGGTAGCCAGTCCCTCGCAGGGCTCAGCACTTAGCATGCGTCGCAATCATGAAAGAATCTGGTTAAAACTAGCAAAAACCAACAAAATCTGCAAAGAACGCAATCAAAATAAAGTTATCTCTGCATCCAATTCTAGTAAAATCTGGAAGTCCGGAAAAAGGTCATATATTTTGAGTTGGATGACATTGTAAGAGAAATATGCTCAAATTAGTCAAGCTAAAGCGACCTAGAAGCCCTATACTTCTTCATGAAGAAGCGACCTCACGTCGAGGGCACCATCATTGTCAAGCTCCGTCTCACCCAAACAAATGAAGGTATCAAGGGTAAGGAGGCAAGGCCCGAATGCCCATAATCTCCTGGTGGAGGTGCCCCGTCAAATGGGCAATGGCACTGGGCCCCAACCACTTGAAGCAGAGCGGGCACTTCTCATCCGCCAAATCCCTCCAGTCATGTTTGACCATATGCGCCTCCCACTCCTCGATCGTCGGAAACGCCGCATCCACGCCGCACTGCTCATGCAAGCAGATGTACGGGTGGAAGTCGTAGAGCACATGATCCCGCCAGGGCTCGGGCGCACAGATCGCCGCAGGGATGGAGTCGCCGCAATAGGGGCACTGCACGTGCTCCGCCCCAGGGCTCAGCGCCGGCGGGGGCGGGAAGTTACCGCCCGGCGAGCTGTCGTTGTCCGCTCCGGCGGCCGTCTGCGGCGGGCCACCACCCAGCGGCGCATCGCGCCGGTGCCATTGCAGGATCCGCCAGCGGATGAGTTTCGCGTCCGCCAGCCGCTCGTGCAGCACGCGGTGCGCGTTCGGATACCAGGTGCGGAGGCTGCGCAGCGCCTGGTGCCGGAAATCGGCGCTGCGGTCGCTGCCAAGCTCGTCAGGGACGTTGTAGTCCGGACACGTGAGAATAAACGGCGCGCTCTCGTAGGTGCGGACCCGTTGTCCGCAGCGGACGGTCAGTAACACCAGCTGAATCCAGTATTTGGCTTCTGCTTGGGCTTCTGCAAAGGCAAGCGCCGGCGCGTCGCACCAGACGCCGGATTGCAGGGGACTGGCCTGCGAGAGGGCGACCTCCACATTGCCGAGAGCGTAGGCGACGCTCAGCCGCGTCATGGGCAGGGTTCGTAGCTTGCTGGCGCACGATGATTGGTAGTCGGTCAGGAATTGGTGCTCGACCTCTAACCATCGCAGCGGGTCTTCGGGGGATGACCGGGACCGTGGGAGCGCCTTGTGAAGTTGGCTGCATCGCATGACTTGTGCCATGAGTCCCTTGTTTTGGGGTATGGCCATCGTTAGAGTACGGGGGGAAAATTCTGCCGACATTTGTGTCTTGGTGGGTTGGAAATTTTTGATAGGAGATGCAAAGCATTTGTTCAGACATATAAGGCGGCATATATACCTCATGTTGGCGGTGCATGCGGCAACGGCTCGATGATGGTGTACAATGAACCAACAAGTAGCGTGGTCATTATATGGAGAAGAATGGACAGGTGCGCATAGTCCGTCCAAACAATGGAGAATCGGGACAATGGAGATTTACTGCTATGTGTATGAAGTTTATCAGTAGCCAAACGTGACATCAAAGGAAGTCACCATGGAGCATTTGCCTCGTGCGATAGGGTCGAGCATGGATTTTGGGACTTTAGCACTACCGCGATAGGCACAGCATTTAACTGCCCCGTCCCTTTCCACAAACAAACCATGTTGACCCGACCAAACTCGCGTCCTCATCATTCCGACTTCAAAGAAGGGAAGAAGAAGCTTGCCAGTTTCTACTTATGTCTCTTCTCCCGTGGCCTCACCCCCTGGCCATGCAAGTTACAACTCGCATTGAATCTCAGATGTCATTCAAGGTTGCACCAAATGGTTCATAGGGTTTTGAATTGATCAAATCTTCTTCTTCCATCTTTCTTGGTTTTCGCTGATATTTTGGGAGATCTCTTCCATAATCTAGATTTTTGAATATCACTTGCAGATTTCGGTGAGTTGTATTATTGATAGACAGGTAGACTCGGTATTCATGTTATGGTAAGGGGTCAAATATATTATGTATCCCTACCATGGTCAGGGATACCATGAATAGTAACCATGAATAGTACACTTCGACAAAGCTTCAACCTAGAAAGCCTCTATCCCGGATCAGAACCCAGCTCCTATTCCTAAACCCTCCCAGAAGAAAGCAGCTCTACCATTTTATTTCGGATACTCGCTTGTCTGAAACAGCTCAATCCAGTGCGAAATTGCGGCCGGCCGATATGTATCCGGCTCCACCCGACAGAGCTCGGTGGCATTCACATCGAAGACCAACGCCTCAGGCTCGGTCAGGCTGTATTTGGGCCAGGTCTTGGCTCGTTTAGCTAAAGATCAATTTTGTCAGTGCCTGTGGCCCGTCGTAAAAAAAGTAATGCGCGTGAACATAGCAGCGACTTACTAGGGATATTGTTGGGATCTAGAGTGTTGATTAAGCTAATCCACATGCTCGTCATCAGGTAGCTCAGCGGCTCGAAGGTCTTCTTCTGGTCGGCCTGGTCGTTGGGCCTGAGCGACTCGGACAGGGTCACGTTATGGAAGAGGAAGGCGACGTCGTGCTGCTCCTGTGCACCGTACCGACCTGACTTGGAGTGGAAGAGAACGTCATAAACCTATGTATAAACGTCAACGCCGTGTTTGGCCCACTGATACCGGGTTATGCTATATTAGTGCAGAACCAGCGGGGAGCGGAATATATGGGCTTACTGCCCACCCCTGATGAGTTTACTGATTGCCAATGCAGGCAATGCTACAACGGCAGCCCGCACGGCGGCGGCTACGGCGGGCTGATGCTCGACCCGATCGACAGCTGCAACGACTTCCTGTTCTTCCTGCACCACGCCTACCTCGACAAGCTGTGTAAATGCTTCTGTGATAAAAGTCTCGGTCTGAATGAATGAGCTTGATTAATGAACGGTCAAAACTATGAAGACAATGGTCTAAGGCGTCCAATTGAGGGCAAAGCGAGGGAATTGAGTGAAAGAAACGAAGCAACATTTGCTGCTTCAAGGTGGCAATTGCTAAGAATTTGATAGCCTGGGGCTGCCTGCTAAGGAATGCGGACTCTGTGGTTTTGCCCTGAAACAAAATGCCAAGAGCCGAATAGAGCAATGGAACGATGGCGAGATCCAAGATCTTTCGAAGCCTTGAGGATTTTCTGATCAAAAGTTCGATGAACATTGAGTGGATCAATAAGAATTAATGTCGAAAGTGTTGACAAAGCTATATTCTACGAGAGGGCTTAGAATCCGACAAAGAGTCTTAAAGATGGTGGATTCAGGCTATCTAGAAGGAACTAGTACGGTTCACACGGCGCGCGGCAGAAGTAGTGAGAACTATCCAGCAATCAGAGGCTCGAGGCCTTCAACAAGAATCCTACAAGCTACGATACAACCAGACACAAAGCAACTCGAACACATCTTTTCATTGACCAAAGCAGACTCTGATACATTGACTCCAAGCAAGGAACACATGTTACATGTGTTCAAAACGCCCAACAGCGGGCAGCAGCAAGTGATTCGAGTACCCTGCTCACCAGAATGCCGAGGGCTTCATCCGACCGGGGTCGGAAATGAAGATGGAATCCGAACGAGAAGAGGCGGAGACCCCATCAAAGTCGGACCAAGATGCACCGTCCGACTCGCTGTCACTGTCTGACAGCCCCACACCCGATACATCGTCGCGGAGTCTCCTCTCCCGACGCGCCCACTCCCCCACAAGAACGAGGTTCTCCAACCCCCAGACCAGAACATCTCTCGTTGCCAACGCATCTTCGACGGCACTATGCCCCTGACTACTGACCTGGATCTGCCGTCCCAGCATGGCCATCGCCAGGGTCTTTAGCCCCCACAGCCGGGGGAACCGCCTCGTCTCGCCCCACCGTGTTGAGAACACCGCCTCTGCCGTCACGATCGCCGTGTCGACCACCTGCGGGTGAATGATCCCCAAGGCGTTGAGATCATTGTGCAGCGCATGTCCGACGAGCACCGTGTCGCGGTCGACATACTCCCACAGCCCCTGGCGGGCCGCCTGCCACGACTCGAACGCCTGCCTGTGCCGGATAGCCGCGTTCATTGTCCCTGGCGAGATGCCCGTGATTTGGGTCATCCAGCGTGTCACCCGCCCCGCCGGCCGCACGTAGCGGTTGATGAGCACCTCCGGTGTCAGGAAGTCCACCGCCGCGAGGTAAGCCAGCCCGTTGTAGCTCCGGCCCCGTCCATAGGGGTCCTCTGCCATTACCATCTCGCAGTCGATGACCACGGCCTTTCTTGCTCGTGGTCGCGTGGAGGTGGTATGGGTGGGCGTGTGCTGAAAGAGCGACTTGGGGACCGCTCCGTTCCAGGGCTTCGCCCACGATGGCTCGACTGCCGAGAGGTTGTACCCCTGTGTGTTGAGGCAGGTGGCTGGGTGGCAGCGCGGAAGGAGGCGCGCCAAGAGGAAGTCCTCCTTTGCGAGGACTGGTGATGTGATGGTGGTGGTGGTCGTCCTCGTGATACTGTCACTCTTAAGTAGAGTGACTGGCTCGACAGCCAAGCTGGGAGACTGCACTGGCTTCTCCATGGAGAGAAGCGCTACCTCATCCATGTCCGTGAGGTAGGCGAGTCGAGGATGCTGCTGGTTCTTTGCATCCGCACGGCTCGGCTCAGGAGGCTGCGCACTGGAAGCCGAAGTGAGAGGCTTTGCTACCGTGCCTCTATGAGGTTGCGAAGGGGATGAACACGACCCCCTTTCTGTTGATGTCGAGCCATGCGCGGCTCGTTGGTGCTGAGATACTGCGTCCGCAGTAACGAAAGTCTTCACACAGCTCGGACAGGCGAGTCTGTGCCACTTGGAGATTTGGTGCTGCCGGAGAAGCTGCACGCTCTCGAAGAGCTGCTGGCAGGTTGGGCAGATACGATCCACTGCCGGAGTAGAGTTTCCTGTGCCCGTCTGTCTTGGGCTCGTAGTGATTTGAGTCATGGTCATGGTGGTGTTGTTTAGTGTGAAGATAAAGATAAGAGGTCAAGTTCAGTGTGGTTGGAGTAAATCTTTTCGGATTTGATGAAGAGGAGGGGGCTTGGTGGTTGTCTTTGGGGGGTGGGCCATGCTTTTGTCTCCCTGCATGGTTCTCATTGTGAGCGTTGACTCATGGTGTCTCGTCAGTATACCATCATACAATGCTGCCTCGCATAGCGAACGACTGCTGAATTACAGCATCTCGCATTATGCTTAGTAGACTTTTCCAGAACCATGAGTCGCGTGAGCCCACGACGAGGACTCAAGATCAGAGTAGGAATCTAATTAGACTCTCCCAAAGTTGAGCGAGAAAACTTCAAACGACAGATGTAGTGCTGCCAAAGTGCCGACTCGACCAAGACGGCTGAGTCCTCCATTATGCAGAGCAGCACTTCCGGGACTAGAAAACGCAAATGTCAGGGATTTTACAATGCGAGGGAGGCCGAGTGTTTCCATTTGCTGTGATCCGATAATGGCCTCAAGATCAGTAGTGCACCTTTCCCGCCTCCTGCATCGTTTTCGAAATCTAAGATCTGAGATCGTGAAATCTTAGGAAAGGAAAGATGATGTAACGAAGTTCTTCATATCGCTTGAGATTAGTGGGTGGCGATCTGGATTCCATTCTAGCTAATAGTATATTCAATTTAGAGTGAATACCTACTACTTAGTTATATTCACCTTCCCTGCTTCGAGCTTTCCGAGCCACAGGCAATTTGTGTCATGCTTGCGAGGCCAGCTAGACTCTTCGGTGGAAACTTTCTGTTGAATGATGTATATATTTGTTTTTTTTCTTCTTCACTTATAATACGTAGAAGCTTAGAGAAATCTTCGACCAGGTCTCGATGTCATTGCGGTGATCTTGTGGCAGGGTAGCATTGTCAGATCCAAAGACCCACTGGTTCAAGCTAGGAACCGATTGGAAATAGTTTCCGAGATGCGGTAATTTTATTGTCGACAAGCGCACTCAATCTTTCAATACCGGGCCGTTCTCGGAACAAACTACCTTAATACTTTAAAGCTCGGGCGGGTCACGAACGGGTTCAGGACCCTGAGCCGAATTAGGGCTCGATGGGCTCTCTTCTTTGGGTCTAGCGCCGCCAGGCACCGGAACAACAAACCAAGACAAAAAAGTCAACAGCGATCGACAAGCAAAAAGGAGATTGGTTTTAGCCACTGCAGTGGGTGCATACTATTTTCCCTCTCATACTTAAAGTTGATGTGAATGTGAGGTCATATCCTAGTCCTATCTATGGTCAAGTTTTCGAATTATAGCCGAGAATAAAGTTATCGTCCATCTAGGAGACGGAACTTAAATCAGCAACCTGAGCAGATGGCGACCATCTGCTCGCGTGTATTGGCAAAGTCACTTGGCTACCTATGTATATGTAGTGTGCATGTGGAAACTTTGAGACCTGTCAGACTCGGGAACAAGCGGTGAGTAAATGATTTGGGTTTGGTTTCGACCCAAGTAGAGCGCGGCGCGGCATCTCGAATCACGTCAGGGGAATCGCACGTGATGATAGGGATAAGAGTTTAAATTTGCTCTCCCCGAACAGGTGACGAAATCTTCTCCTCTAGCTGACGCTTCCCGCAAACGGAATATCTGATCTCGAACGGTAGATGTTAATTCCGGTTGACTCAATTTAAACATCACTTTTTTGATAACAGATTGGCGATTACACTTCTCTTCCTACCGCTTAGCCCTCCTGTCAGGTGCGCATCAAACGCTCAGCCGCCACACAAATTGAGTACACCATGACGATCTCCAACAACGCGACGACCGACACTGTCGAATTTCCTCCTGAACTGCCTATAGCGCAGCTGCACACTATTGATCTGGGGAGGCTGCAAGCCGGTGACGAGGATGAAGCTCAGCGCCTACTCGACGCCAGTCGCAAGGATGGTGTCTTCTATTTGAATCTTGCATCTGCGCAGAAGGAAATCGTTCCGGTCCTGGATTCTATCTACGAGCTTTCAAACGGACTCTTTAGTCTGCCGCTCGAAGAGAAATGTCGGTATGATGTGGATAGGCTGGGTAAAATGAAATGCAATGGGTATGTTGTCTTTCTTTGTATACAATGTTCTACTGCAAACCTGACTAACACGAATTGATCAGATACAAGCCCTTGGGTCGCAACTTCGGAGGACTAGAGGGTAAACGCGATGGATTCGAGACCTACGTGGTATGATTCGACATGTGCCTGTCACCCACGAAAACGACCAAAATTCATCTGATCATATCTAATAAACCGCAAAGATCCCCAAGAACGGAATCCTGAGCCTGGACAACCAGCGGGACTTTCCCCGCCCCCCACTGATTGACCACTACATGAACACCCTGCAACAGTTCACCACCTTCGTCAACACAACCTCCCAGACTATTTTCGACAAGCTCTCACATTCCCTGGAGCTCCCCGAAACCGGGAACCTGAAGCTCCTCCATCGCCCGTCCGCCCCATCGCCGGACATCATCCGTCTCCTCAAGTACCACCCTCAGCCCGCCGAGCAGCGCGGGGTTCCACACGCCGCCCACACCGACATGGGCACGCTAACCTTCCTATTCACCCGCCAGCCCGGGTTACAGATCCAGAATCCCGGTGAAGAGATCTGGAGATGGGTGCTGCCGCGCGAGGGCCACGCCATCGTCAACTTGGGTGACGGCCTCTCCCTGCTCACCAACGGCTACCTGCAGTCCTGTGTCCACCGCGTTGGCCCTCTTCCCGGTCGGGCTATGCCGACCCGCTATTCGTTCGCGTACATGGTGCGTCCGGAGAACCAGACGGTGATGACTGCGCCGCAGACGGGATGCATCCCTGCTCGTGACCCTGATGCGACGGTGCTGACGGCGCAGGAGTGGTTGGAGAAGAAGTACTCTGTGCTACGGTTGGATGCGCGGCCGGATGACTTGGTGTGGATGATGACGGGACAGCAGGGGAGGTAGAGGATTGCCTGGGATTTGATAGACTATTTCGTTCTAATACTAAGCCTTGAACAAGGTGATGGGCTGTGGTTGTTGTGTTTCTTGATTGTCAGGAGATTTGCTACTGGGCTCATTAGATCAGTTTTCAGGACGCTGGCGAGGATTCAGAGATTGGTGGGTCACTAGTTGCTTTCTCCCTGATCTCAAGAGAAACCTTGTGTATGTACGTGCGTCTCGCATAGGATTTATGAGTTTTGCAAGGAGTACTTGTCGCTGAAGAGGATCTGTACTATGCACATGAAAGAGGGAACATTTAGAGAAACGGTTCTATTTCAAGATCAGTCATGCTTGGCACTACCTTTTTAGGCTATACCTTCGCTAAGGCAGGCCGAATAATCAAACGGAAGAACATGTAATCAAGAAGGTGGCCGAGTAACACTATATGACGATCTCAAAAAGCACGAGGTAAATATCCTCCTGTGTGTGTAGAGGTGTGTATTTGTACATGGTTGATAGCGTGGCGCTTCTATGCTGACTACAGTGCATCATTCGTTGCACGCCTGAATATCCATGCCCTCCATTGTCAACATGAGCTGCGGTAGTTTATCAGACCCATCAAGCCTCGCTGCTGAACTTCGTTCTGTCAACAGCCCAATATCAAAGTACTGGAATCCTCTAGAATGTTCTAATGGTGGTTGTGGTGGTGGCCAACGTGCCCGTGTTGATGCCGCTTCAGATGGTCTGCGGAAGCTTTGTTTGCCTGTGACGGTGCGCATTCAATAAGTCAGGGGATCATGCGTGAGGTGATACTCGAGGAACTTACATTTGACGCGGGGACAGAAGAATGAGAGGCAGAAACAATTCCAGGAGAGGCCGACGGCCCAGGTACGAGCTTGGATGAAGGCGAAACAGTTGGCGTATTAGTATGCTCCTCACCACACAGTCCCAAGATGAAACCCGCATTCTCCGCCTGCGCGACCGGGCCCGAGCCGTACAATTGGCATTCCTTGCCGTTGACAGTGAAGAGCCATGCCTGGCAAGTGCTCAGGCTCTCGCACTCGATGGCACATTCCGAAGGTGACGGATGCGTGTATCCGAAGGCTAGAGGGGCTTTGCTGAAGAAGCCGATCTTTCCATGCAGGGCACTATTGAGACAGGACGCGGATACCATGAGCGAGAAGATAGTCCATGCGAGGACAAAAGAGAGAAGGGATGGCATGGTCCAGGAAGGTTTGAGAAGACTTTCAGTCAAATTTGCAAGTGGTGATGAATAGGGAATCTCCAACGGCCTTTGCTGGTGATCAAGCTGTTAAAATTCAGGGGTCCGAAAATTCGTATGCCTAGGCGAGTGTGGGGTGTGGTGGCACGATTTTTTCGCGGTAATCTCCGAATCCTTTTCGCTTACAGACTCGCAAAATCTTGTGAAATTAATTCATATCATCTCCTACGGACCTCCGGGAGGCAAAAAGGGATCCACTTGTCGCTTGAGAGACTATTGATTTCGGGGTCCGAGCCTAGTGATGCAGGCAACAAGCTATAGCTAAGCTACGGCCAAGCTAAAGGCCCGCTAAATCGACGCTAAAGGATGGCAGCTGCGCCAGACCCTGACTCTAGACCCTGATGACAAATTCACTCCCGTGTATTGACATTACCGCTTGTTTTTTTCTGTCACCTGACACCATGCCTCTTCCCCCATCCGGGCAACAGACACCCGTCGCCCTTTTGACACATTGCTGGAACCGCAACGCAACTCTCACCATGGCTTCACGTCGCGCTCTGCAGCCATTTTACTCCCGCTCTCGTCCTCAACTCCCCATCCGTATTTTGTACATACGAAATCCATTCTCTTTTACTCGTCTAAACTCGCAGCAATTTCCAAAAATGGACAACAGCGGCGATGGCCCTCTCCAAGTTCCTGGATTCAATGGTGTTCCTCTATACTATGAGCTACCCAGAGGCTCTCGCTTCGCGCATGGGATCGCAGACTGGAGACAGAGCCCACAGTTGACCCTGCGGGAAGTTTGTATGCTACAGTTCATGTCCTACGTCACGGAGCAGCCAGACTGGGAAAACAAGTGCGACGACCCCGACACCCTCGAGATCTGGCGTGAAAAGGCCGATAGTGCTTTTGACCTGGATCAGCCATGCTGGGACTGGTGCCGCAAAGAGCTGCAAGACAAAGCAGCTGACTTCAAGCGCAAGGGTCACGTGGCCGTCTTTGATGCGGACTCTCGAGTCATCAAGGCGGAAGTCGACGCTAGTCTTCTCGCCGATCTTCGGACGGCCATGGAACCGCTTTTCTCATCGACAGAAAAGCCCGACTCGGAAGACAAAGAGGCCCTCGTGGAGGCTGGTGTTCAAGGCCCCATCCGGCATGTGGTTGATCCATCCATGTATCCTCTTGTGTATGGACGGACCAGAGTTCTCATCAACGGAGGCAAGGTCGATCTCGACAGCTTTGAGTCATGCGATAATTCTCTATGCCAGACTGCTCCGATTCCCGACAAGTTGACCAAACATCCGTATGAGCTAAACCACGAGGAGAGAGATCCAGACGATGGTCGAGCGACAAACAAGCCTAAATACTGGTCAAACAAATTCCAGTGGCTTCCGTGCGAAGTCAAGTTCACGAATCGAGGAGAAACCAAGATCACCTCCTACATCAATGGTGTGAATCCAAGGGAGAAAGAAACTTACCGAGCACTTGAGAAACTAATCGCCACCGCCATACAGCCGTGGAATGAGATGCTTATCCTTGGAAACCAAGGTCGAACTCCGATTCGTATTAGAACTTATGACTTTCAAACCGAAAACGAGGCGTTGCCGCAGGCGTACAACCTTCTCTGGGGTACAACTGTGGGGTTGAAAGTGAGATTCTCCGAAGAGCAGTGGCCTGAGATCCGATCGCAAGTGAGAGACTACTTGAATCTCCCCGAATATGAACAACGATACCAGGTCGATCCGAGCGAATCCAATGTCAAGGACCTCCTCGTCAGCATGAACCCGTCGCAGTGGAGCTCTCCCGCAGCACTAGAAGAACTAATCATCGAAAAGCATCGTCGACGATATGTCGTCAAAGGCGTAGAACCTGGTATCTCCTTCACGTACAACGAATGGAAGGCCGGGCAAAACACCGGTCGTGCAATCCTACCCAAAGTCAACAATTCTTTGCGCAGCAAGAACCCCACACCACCGCCTCCTGACCCTGACCACCAATTCTATACCGTTTCTCTTCGGAACCAATTTCAGGACCTACAGGTGATTATCAGGGTGTCTGGCATTGATCTGATCCCAGAAAGGCCCCTGTATACTGGGGAACCCCAGTTCGGGGTGGCCGGTATTCTCAATGAGCATATTGTTGCCACAGCGGTTTGCTATTTGGACGTGGATAATATCAAAGATCCGAAAGTGTCATTTCAACAAGAGACGCTTTTGAGTACCCTGGACTTTAATGTTGAAAAGTACCTAATTATGAATCGAGTTTTCGACGTTCCAGAGGAGGAAGACGATGAACTACCACCAGCACTGCAGAATCTGGGCTCTATTTCTGTTTCCCAAGCCGGGCAGCTCCTCTCTTGGCCGAACACGCTACGATCCCGAGCAGAGTCTTTCACTCTTCGCGACCCGTCTCAACCCGGCCGCCTTCGATTTGTAACCCTCTGGCTGGTAGATCCCCATTACCGAATCTGCTCAACCCAGAATGTCCCACCCCAGGACGAAAGCTGGGTTGGCACAGCCATGGCTCATTCACAGGAGCATACGCAGACTCGGGGATCAATGACGCTCGCAGAAGCGATTGATACTAAGGAACAGATGAACCAGGAGAGAATCTCTGCCGCCTGTGTATTTCACCGGTATGGTCATGGTGCTCATAGATACGCCGATGATTATCACGCATTTTACTATGGCAGTCGCGAAGAATCCTGAGTACGACTTTGTTTTCAGCCCCCTTCTGTCATACTATAGCAACTAGGCCATCATACATCATATATAAAGATACCATACCACACCCAGAACGTGTCAAAGCAGTGCGGCCTTTCACTGTTCGAACTTTCTGGCCAAGTCCTAGACAGAACTGGGGACAAAAAGACAACTTCATCCAGGGTTATCTACTTCCTCGTGTAGTGAATAGTTTGGTGGTGACTGCCGAATACGAATCAACAAATTCTTAGAGTTGCTTATATACAAACAAGCCTGGACATATGTCCCCAAGTATTACAGAGCATACTGAAAGCAGAACCACAAAAGCATCGACAGGCCTAGCGCGCCTTGCAGCTGTCCACACTATCCAGCTCACTCAAGCTCTGTCCGATTGTGTTGGTGATCTTTTGATGGTTTCTGAATTTCCTGGCCTCTTGTCCGCTTCTTCCTGAAAGACCCACGTACCAGGTACGGTAGGTCTTAATCTCCTCGGGGGATTCTCCGTTCGCCGCAGCGGTCGCGCTCCAGTCCGGCTGGAGGAAGGTAACATCTGTATCCAGGACGGCGACCTCCGAGGCCTTGAGGGTCTTGTCGGGGAAATCTGCTGCCCACAATATGCTCACGCTGGTACGATACATATCCTGCACCCGTACGGCTTGTGTTCCGGCCAGCGCCCTTCTGAACTCTGGATACTGGTTATTCCAGACGTCGGCAAAGCCTAGGGCAGTGCTACCGCGTGTGGACTTGACAATGTCGGCGATTCGCTGGAGCGTTGAACGGTGATTAATCTGAGCGCCCTCTTGAAGACCAAGAAGTTCAACAAGGCTGTACTTGTCAGTTTTCAGAGAGGCACCAATCTCGTCCAGTGTGGCTTGGTTATATTGCGGATTCATGCTTGTCCAAATGCCACTTTGGGGGAGACGTTGCGCAAAAACTGTGGAGATAAACGTCCCGAAGTCGACGAGGGCCGTGTTGCTCAGTTTTGGCGCCAGTGTGCGTGAGGCCCCGTTCGCCGAAAAGTCCAAGACGAGAGCGCAGTACATGAGAATCGCCTCGGAGGGAACCGCGAAGGGAGAACCTTGGCAGAGGTTGCCTAGCAGTGCTAGGGTGAACAAGATGGCTCGGAAGGCCTTCATCGTGACCGCGCAAGGGAAAGGAGTGACGGATAGGCCCAACAGATGTAGTAAAACAATCGGATTTCGGACGCGGCAATTAGCTGCTGTGAATATCGAGTTGGTCAAAGTTGAAAAAGAAAATAATGAGTGAGACAGGAGATTGGATGGATAAATGAATGACTGGCTTGAGATGGTGGCATGAAGAGAATGTTATCACGACAGCATAAAGGAAAACGACGGGTCAAAGAGGTAAGCAGCAAAGCGTCAGTCAGGGATCTATTCAAAATCTCTACTGGGCTTCTGGAAGATTTAACTCTTGATCTAGGGGATGCGCTTGTTCTGGATACCATCCCTATGTGCCGGGTGTGAAACGAGTTGGTATTGGGTATTTTACACTAAGAAGTGCACTAAGCCCTAGTTCCAATTTCGTACATCGACGGACTGAGACATGCGGAGATGAGGGTAACAAACCACAATCACTCCATCACACCGTCGTTGACAGGCATTTCGCTAGTTTGGATTTAGCGAGATTAAGCTCGAAGGCGATTGAAAAAATCATAGAGGGGCGCTAGACATGGTACCGAGTTGCGTCGTGGTTATGCCCATGAACTTCCCTGATGCCGTGTACCCGATAGATAGGAAATCCTCTTTATCTTTAACCCTCGAGCTTTCTTTTTTCTGCCGTCAAGACCCTCGCAAACATCAACAGACCTACTCACACACTCTCTTACGTTGTGGTGCCTACGGCTTCTTTCCTTTTTCTTTTCTGATCACGTTCTTTAACCCACAACACCTTCGGCTTTCTCTCTTTTTTTTACATTTTATTCTTTCTTTCATCTTGCTCTTGCTCTTGCTTGAAGGCTCGGGCGTACCTTCTGCCCTTAAATTCAAAACATGAGTCCTCCCATCCGAGTGTGGTTTGGTATGCTTGTCTCGACATGCTGCCTCTGGTATCAGGTTCAGGCTCGTGCTGTGTTTGCTCATTTTATGCTCTCAAACACGGCAGGATACACTTCCGACGATTGGGAAAGTGAGATCCAGCTTGCTCTGGATGCCCACATCGATGCATTCGCACTCAACATGGCGGCTGGAGAAAGTACCACCACTACCTCTCTCCCAAACGCCTTTGCGGCCGCTCAAAAGCTCAAGTTCCACCTGTTTTTCTCGTTCGATTACGCTGGGAACGGGCCTTGGGACAAGAACGATGTCGTGAGCCTGCTGGGCCAGTATGTGAGTAATGATGCTTACTACTTTCACGGATCGAATCCTCTGGTGTCGACGTTCGAAGGGCCCGATAATGCAGAAGACTGGGTGGACATCAAGTCCCAGCAATTCTGCTTCTTCGTTCCGGACTGGTCGTCGGTTGGGGCCAAAGCCGCTATGGCCCTGGCCGATGGGGTAGCAGACGGCCTTTTCAGTTGGGCTGCCTGGCCCAACGGACCCAACGACATGAATACCTATGTGGATGCGTCGTATATCCAGTACCTGGACAAGAAGCCCTACATGATGCCGATCTCTCCATGGTTCTTCACCAATATGCCCGGATATGACAAGAATTGGCTGTGGCGTGGTGACGATCTCTGGTACACTCGGTGGGAACAGGCACTCTACCTCGCTCCGGAGTTCATCGAGATCATCTCCTGGAACGACTTCGGCGAGTCCCACTACATTGGGCCTATCGTTGACAGCCACAATCCGCTAGCTGACTCCATGTACACCGCGTTCGAGACAGGTGAAGCCCCTTACAACTATGTCGAGGGCTTCGACCACAGTGGCTGGAGACAATTCCTGCCTTATGTGATTGATCTCTACAAGTATAACCAGACCAACATCGACAGTGAAGGCTTGGTGACCTGGTACCGGCTGAATGCAGCAGGTGCGTGCCCTGACGGTGGCACGACTGGCAACACGGTGTCTCAACTGCAGTTGGAATACTGGCCCAAGGATATCGCACAAGATAAGATCTTCTTCTCCGCATTGCTTGGGGAGGCTGGAGATATCTCGGTGACTATCGGAGGAGTAAATGTTGATGCAACGTGGACCAACACCCCAAGTGGTGGAGGGGGCATCTATCACGGCAGTGTCTCCTTTGCCGGCCATTCTGGCTCAGTTGTCGTGTCTGTTACTGGATCTACCGGCACTATCACAGTGAGCGGACAAGACATTAGCAGTGGATGCTGGGAAGGGGATCAAGTCGAGAACTGGAATGCTTGGGTGGGCTACAGTATGGGCGGCGCAGTCGATGTGGATTCCCCCAAGCTGAACAAGGAGGTGTGTATCGAAGGATGGGGAATGGGCGACTTCAATGGGCTTTGTAGCTACTCCTGCAGCCTGGGCTATTGTCCCGTCGGAGCGTGCGTTTGCACGAAATTAGGACCTCAGCCAGAGTTGCCCACGTCTACCGGGATCCAGGGATATCCCGCGGCTGGGAAAGACGCCAACTACGCCGGGCTGTGTTCATTCGCCTGCAACTATGGGTATTGTCCTTCTACTGCCTGTGGAACAGTATCGGTTCCATTGACTATCCCAACCGTGTCCCCTTTCACCCCAGACACTTGTGTGGCAGGAACAGGCGAGAATGACCTAGCTGGCTTGTGCAGTTTTGGCTGCAATTATGGCTACTGCCCCATCTACAATTGCACCTGCACGGCGACAGGCCCTCTGAACATGCCTCCTGCCCAGAATACCAGTATCACGGGCTGGGCACCCGACGAAGACGATAATGGTCTTTGCGAATTTGCCTGTACCCGGAACTACTGTCCAGAACCGGTCTGTTCAGACGTGACGCCTGATGATGACGCATGCGGGAATATTGACGATGACAGCGATGAGTGTGTAGGTGTCTTCAACTGCGATTTTACTATCAGTTACACCTCTCTGGACGCTCTACAGGCTGATATGGATACCTTTGACCCCTATTGTGTTGACTTTTATGTTTTGGGCGCACTGTATGGGGAGTTGGAAGCCACGGTCACCAACTTCACCAGCATTGCCAACACGAGCAACTATGACGAGTATTTCAAGGATTACGAGTCTTACATGAAAAGCCAGGTGGGGACCCAGCTTACCTATTTTATGAATATGAGCGACACTGGTGCGCAGGGTGAGGGCAACCGATTCTTCACGTGCACACTCAGTTTTGGAGGGGTGAACCGGACGGCGGGACCATGTCCTGACGATCTCGGGTACGAAAATCGCGCGCATACCGTCTATTATAACTTGATCGATGCGGACGGCTTCTATGGCAACCTCAGCGCGGAATTTGGGATAGAACGTGACTGGGTCGTGCTAGGGGGCTGGTCGAGCACGGAGGGGCCCTACTACGACGACAAAGGCAACACCGCGTGCAACGTCTACGACAATCCTGAGGCTGCCTGCTGGTGGCATCGTGGCTTCCCAATTCCAACCCAGAAGATCACCATCAGCGACCCGCGGGAGCTGATGAGACAGGCCCTGCCCAACATCCCGAACCTCCAGCTCTCCCTCCTCATCACCGAGCTTCAGATCCTATCAGGCTCCTTCGACGGCGTGATCGACGACGTCGTCCAGACGTACTCCACCGCCGTGTTCACCCTGGCGGAGCTGGTCGACCGCATCTACTCCGTGGTCGCCATCGGGGAGAAGATTGAGGCCGAGAAGAAGAAGGAGCTAATCTTGCAGATCCTCGGCGGCGTGTTCCTGATCGTGCCCTTCCTCGGCCCGCTCTCCGGCCTCGGCGATGTCATCGAGGGTCTGGATGCGGCGCTCGCGCTCGTGGGCACGGTCTCGAACGAGGCAACCGATATCTACACCATGGTGGAGGACCCCGAAAGCGCTCCGGTCGCAATCCTGAGCATGCTGCTCGACTTCAACGTGGGTGCCGCCGCCGGCGCGGCCACCAAAGATGGCGTCAGCGCGATCGAGTTCGACTCCATGGCCTTGACGCGACGCGGCATGAAGGGGTCGGATATCAAGTCGGTCGGGGTGTTGTTCGAGCAAAAGATGGATCAGCTGGAATCTATTGTCAGCAAGTGCGCTAGGCTTTGAGTCAGTTATAGCCTCATTCTTTGAAACCCTTGAAAGAATATTTCCCGACTTGCCTGTATAACAATGTCGTAAGACCTTTACACGTCGTGGGATCACGAGCCCCTCCGATTTATGGTTATGTCCCCAACCCTCCAGTCCTCATATACGAAAAACATCGCGCAAGATGCGAGTATCGATGTCAATTGCACGTACAACACATCAGCACCGACTCATATATAATCATTCGTGCAACTTTTGATGACGACCGCCACCATGGAAACCTATTGCTACCGCCGTGCTCGGCGAAACTCCTGCGGCATGTTCAAATAAACTCGGCGGGGTGGGTCGCACGGATCCGCGTCGCACGCGGCAGATCAGCACATGATCCGCACCACGCATCTAGGTCTATGTGGCTGACTTCGCATGGCACCGAGCGGATTGGTATGGTATGTTATGACTTACCCAAGCCACAAACGGTTTGGTTTCTGATCTTCTCGCTGATAAACCGTAGCTTCCGTAGAGCTCTTCCTTGTGATAAATTAAGAAGGCTCACTTCCGCTCGTTTCAAGCAGTTCTGCCCACGGAATCAAGTATCCCTGTCGATGGGACTAGCATCTCATATGGACGTGGGGATTCGTGGTCGGTATCTCGAGGATGAACTACTAAGACATCCGTAGCTGTATATCAAGAACGGCGTTAATTCCACCTTGGTTGATTCCTAATGTATCTTTTGAAGTTCAAAGGTTTTAGTCGACCTTAACATTATCGACCTATTACATCTCTAATACCGCGTTTTCTCGATATATTAGGGCTTTGGAGTCTTGCAGTCGCATTCGTAGGATTTATTTAGGGCTGAAAATTTTCTCTTAGGCCCTTTTATTGCGGTATTTTTTCTACTATCCTTGTATTAGGGCTTTTTGGAGTCGGTTTGTCGGCGTATGTGGCCCTGAACGCTGGGTCACGTGATCGGAAACATGTTAACACCACGTTGCACGTAGCTGCCAAGTTCCTCACGCCACCAACCAATGAAATCTTCATGACCTCAGTTCCTTGAGCCCCTGAGGCCTGACCGCCCACATTTTTCAAGAAGACTAGCTGAGTGAGATACTGTTTATAAATCATACTGTCAGTTTTAGACTGCTACCGCTTGTTTTCACAGCGCATAATTTACCTCTTACTATCAGAGCAACGTGCTGGGGCGATATACACGGTGCCGTTTATCATGGTGCTGCTTATGCTCAAGACACTACGCGATGCAGCTATCCTACGGCGGACGATAGCCGCCATCGGGCAAATAAGTTTTTTTTTACTAAGTTCTTTGACCGCAGGCCTTACCGCTTATCTTTTAAAATTATATAAAGCTTTCTTCTCAATTAAGTGCCTGAAGTATTTAAAAGTAAGATTATACAGCTACTACTAATCCAGTTCTATATAAAAAAAATTAAAGAGTTATTTTTTCAGCAGAATCTTTCTAAATTAAAACTTTATTTAATATAGAGTGGATTAACCTGACCGTTATACCTTAATCTTAACCTGGCCATAACCTGGCGGTCAGATTAAAATACAAAAAAATTTTAACTGTACAGTTATAGTTAGATTAAAATATAACTATTATTTTAACCGTTTATATCTGTTATAGATAACCCCCGTAGCTATGGCGGATTATTAACGATCTACCTATATATCCTCCGCGCAACAGTTATAATATTAATAACTCAGACCTTCTTTAGTATTTAACTCCTAGGATCTTGCTAAATCTTTAGAATAGCAAGAATTAGTCTTAAAATTAATAAACTACTACTATTCTATATCTAATTAACCTTTTTTCTTTATAATTCTAATTCTTTTTTTTTAGTTGTCTATAAAATATAGTATATCATCGTAATTTTTATATTCTGATAGCGGTTTCAAGTCGGAAACTTTTTCTACTACTAATAATTTATTATTTTTATTATTAAATTTTTTAATAGAGAATCTTACCGCAGTTAGAAATACTATTAATCGGCTATAAAATTACTAGTAGTTATAAAAACAAGTTGCCGAACTGTAATAAAAAATCTAATATAATAATATTAAATTAGTACCGACTCAACAACAGAAAACTTTCTTTTTTTTAAATAAATCTAAAATAAATATTAAAATTAAAGATATTCTATAATTCGAACTTTTCTTTAATATTTAAAAATGCTAGAAATAGTTCTATAATTTAGATTATAATTTTTAGAAAATATTATTTAAATTTTATAATAACTATTATAAGATTCTTAAGGCTATAAACTATATAAACATAACTTATTAGTAAAGATAGTACTATTATTTTAAAAAATTACTATTAAAATAAAAAAAAATATTAGCTATTTATAATCTGTTTTTATTAAATAAATATTTTTTCTTATCTGAAATACTGCTATTTTTAAGCCTAATATAATAAGCCAGCTAAAACAAGCTCGGTAGTAAAATAATTAAGATTCTTATAAATTTTATATTTATCTTAATACTTTAAAATAATATTTTTTTAAAGCTATTAAAAAAAATATGGCTATATTTTCTTTATAAAATTATTTTTTAATTTTAGTTATTATATCAAAAAATATATATACCAACTGCCTAAAAAATAAGATAAGATAATATTTTTTACTACTTATTATTAAAACTTATATATATAAAAATAAAAATATAAACAGAGACCTAACAGATCTAATATATTATAAAAATAGTTACAATTTTATAAGAATATTTAATCTTTTAATTCTAAAACTAATTATTTTAATCTAGTTAGAAAAGTTTTATAATATTTTTTATATAATAGTACTAAGTATCTCGCTAATTAATATTTTTAAAAAAAAAAATCAGCTCGAATTTAAGAACTGCAAACTAGAAAAAATAATATAAAAAGATAAAATAGGCTAAAACTAACTTTTCTGTCTTAGTCCTATATTATAAAGTAGAAATAGCTAATAAAATATTAATATTAATATAAATATTTAATATTAGAAAAATCTACACAGATATTAATAGTTATATAGTATATAATCTGGTCAGTATTAAATTTATATAATAATATTTTTTTTTAAAATTCTAAAAATTTTTATTATAGCTTAAAACTATTAATTATATCTCTATCACCAGCTATAGGATATAAAATATTTTTTTAAATATTACTAATTTAAAAAAAGTATAATAGTATTTTATTAGATTATATATTACTACTATTTAAAATATTTTAATCTTATTTTTTATAATTATTCTACTTAATTATAAAATTTATTTATCTTCCTGGAATAAGTAATAATAGTTTAAATTTAGTTAAATCCAAAAATTAAGTTCTCGAAAATTTATTAAGGCTTACTAAAATTATATCTATATTTATATAATTATTAAAGCTTTAAAAAAACTATAGCTTTCAGATAACAATAAAAAATCAGAATATTATTAAAATAATTTTATTTTATTAGAACTAGTTAAATTTACCGATATCTTTTCTTCTAATTAATCTAAAATTCTTTCTAAATATTATAATAAGAATTATACTATCGATCTTCTTAAAGATAAATTATCTTTATTTAAGTCTATTTATCTTTTTTTAAAAAAAGAACTTTCAGTACTTAAAAATTATATTAATAAAAATACTATTAATAAAAGAATATATTTATTTAAAAGTCCTATAGAGGCCCCTATTCTTTTTATATTTAAAAAAAATAAAAGTTTGCAGCTATATATAGATTATTATAAATTTAATAAAATTATAATAAAAAATTAATATTTATTATTTTTAATCTTCGAAATCCTCGACTAATTAGTTAAATATAAATATTTTAATAAAATTAATATTTAGAACACCTATTATTATATCTGTATTAAAAAAAAAATAAATAAAAGACTATATTTTATATATATTATAATTACTTTAAGTATATAATAATACTGTTTAGCTTAACTAATATATCTGCTTTTTTTTAAAATTATATATACTCTGTATTATATAATATTCTTAATATTATTTATATTATATATCTAGATAATATTCTTATCTTTTCGATAATAAGATATAAATATATTAAATATATTAAAAAAGTACTAGTATAACTATAAAAAGCTAATCTATATACTAAACTATTTAAATATTTTTTTTTTTAGTAATAAGTTAAATTTTTTAGATATATTATTTTCTCTACAGGTATTATAATGGATTCTAACTAAATTAAAACTATTATTTTATAGCTGTTATCTACTATTTATTATAATATTTAGATTTTTTTAAGATTTTGTAATTTTTATTATAGATTTATTTATAATTTTTCTTTACTAATACTATTTTTAACAAATCTTCTAAAAAAAAATTAAAATAGTAAGAAACTAAAAATATATTATTTATTTTTAAATAAAAGACTAGTATTTTACCGACTTATTAATATATTTCAAACTACTTTTTTTTTTATTTTTTTAATTTAATTTAATCTATTCGGATCGAAACCGACGTCTGTAATAAAAAAATAATAAATATTTTAATCTAACCGGAACCAACAGAATAATACTATATAATTATTATTTAATTAAGAAAATTTTCGGGTACAGAACTTAACTGGAATATTTTAAATTAAAAACTTTTTACTATTATCTACTTTTTTAAATATTAGTATTAATATCTTGATAGGACTTAGTATTTTATTAAAATTTTATCTAACTATATAAATCTTAGATTATTTATAAATTAATCCCGGCTTAATAGATATTAAGTATATTAGTATATAATTTTAGCTTCTTTTAACTTTATAATTAAATATCGATTAGATAAAAATAATCCTATTAATATTTTATTTAGACTATTCGAGCCAGTAAAAAGCTTTTATAATAATAATATTATACAGATACTTTATAATTAGTTAATATTTATTTTAGTAGTATCTAAGATCTCGGTAGTAACTAAAATTAGAAAATCCTAGTTTAAATATAATAAAATATTTTTATAAAAGAGACCTGGACTTAATATTTATATAGTATTAAGCAGGCCTATAGATGCTGCTAGTATAAAATTAGCTAACTAAACTGTGATTTATATAATAAACTATAAATAATCTATTAATATTACAGCTAGAGTGGATTAACCTGACTGTTATATCTTAACCTTAATCTAATTATAACCTGGCGGTTAGGTTAAGATATAAAAAAATTTTAACTGTATGGTTATAGTTAGATTAAGATATAACTATTATTTTAACTATTTATACCTGCCGGTTAGAAAGATTAGATATAATAGATAAATTAATAACTATAGATTAATTAATAATATATACATTCTTTTTATATAAATAATATATAAAGTATAATATACTTTTAATTATAGTATAATAATATTATCTAGATTTAGCTTATCTACTTAATCTATTTAATTTATTTAATTTATTTAATTTATTTAATCTATTTAATCTGCTTGATCTCTTTCCCTGTAGTCCCGAGGAGTATATTATACTTTAAAAAAAATATTTACAAAATCCAGTATAAGAAATATAAAATTTAATATTAAATAAACTAATAAAATTATACTACTCTTTATACTGTCCAGAATAATAATTATAGTAGTAAAAAAATTAAGAAGCCCGGGTCTCTATCTCTATCTGAGTATATATAATATTTAAAGATTTAGATAAAGCTAGTTTTTCTATTTCTAATAATAATCTATTTTCTGGATTATCTTTAAGATTATCTATATTCTTATTTTTATTAATATAGAAAATAATAATTATTTTATTCTTCTCTTACTTCTTAAATATAAAGATAATTAAATCCAGATTAAGATTATTAAAAATATTCTAATATTTCTTACTAATAGTAAAATAATCGGTATATATCTAAAATATTATTACTTTAATTATATTAGAATAGAAACAGCTCCGGTGATAGTAATAGATATTTTAAAAATTATTAAATAAATATTTAATACTAATATTATTAATAGCAACTAAAAGAAAATCTCTAGCTATTTAATAAAGAATAAAAAACTGATTATAATAAGACTTCTAGTAAGTAAGAATATCAGTATATTTTATAATACCTAGAATAATATTAGTTTAATTAAAGATATTTTAATAAGCTATATATTTTTAATATCTAAATATATTTTAAGTTCTTTAAATATTTCGGCTGCTGGTAAGAGTCTTTAATATTTAAAAATATTATAAAAGGTTTTATCCAGGCCTAATAGTAACCCGAAGATAATTAATAATATATTAATAACCGGATTCTAACTATAATAAAAATAAAATATTTTTTTAAAAATAGTTCGGTACTTAAAATACTAGTTAGTATTATTATCCAGCTAGATATTTTTTTTAAACTTTTTAAGCTTTAATATCGGGTTTAAAATAATTATAATTATATAGATATAGTCTTCTATCTGATAAATATAATAATAGTATTTTTAAAGCTTTTAATATATATTCTATAAGTCTCTAAGAATTTTTTTTTTTAAAATATCTGTTTTCTTACCAGTCGGTTAATTAAGTAATTTAAATAATTAAAAAGATTATTATAGATATTATAAATCTTATAAACAGTAGGCCTACTATTCTCAGATAGATATAATATAAAAAGAAAAAAGAAATATAAAAATTTAAAAAAATATTCTATCTGTTTTTACTTAATTATAGTAGAGTAAAAATAATTAATATTATTATAATTATAATACTAAATAAAACTGTTAATTATTTAACAAAGATTAAGTACCCGGCGAATTATAAAATAGATTAAGTTTTAGTAAGTTTTATAGTTAAAAAAAAGATAATAAATTAAGTCTAATTCGAGTTATTAAGTAAGCTAAAACTTTTTATAATATTAAAAACTTATATTTATAAATTATGCAATCTTCTGAATCTATAATTAAGAATTAGTATTATTAGCTATTATTAAAAAAAGATCTTTAAAATCTGTCTATAAAAAACTAATTTAGATAATCTCTACTATAGTAGAAGTTTTTTATATTAATTTTTTATAAATAGCTTCTAGAATATATCTTTTTAAGAATTCTTAAAATATTAGAAGAGGTTTTAAGATTTCTATTATAATTTTTTTATATATATTCGACAGTATTATTTAAGATTTTAATCTAAAATTTCCACAGAAGAATATTAACTATAAGCTAAATTATATAAGCAAGATAGAATATATAATACTAGCTTTAAATAATTATTATAAGATCGGGGTTAAATAAAGTATTATAAAGCTAGATACTTTAGCTAAACTAAGTCCGGAGTTTAGATAAGATTATATTAAATATTAAACTATTATTATTAATATTATTAGTTGTTATATCTAACAACCGATAGAACAGGTTATATTTATATAAAACTAATAGAATAATTATAGCTAGATTCTTACTAATATAAAATTTAAATACCGATCGGAAGTCTAATAGAACTTTATAATAATTTATATCTTCTATTAAAAAATATCTAGTTAAAACAAAAAATATTTTCTAATTAAAACTAGTCTAGTAGTCTACTACAACTAATATTTTTTTAGTATCTAAAAACTTTAATAACAGCTGTATATATATATCTTTTAATAATTCTAAAAAATATTCTTTAATCTATACTTGATTAAAAGAACTTGATTTTCAGCAGAAAAATAAAGCTGTAAGATTAATTATCTATTTAAATTAAATATACTCGACAGTTCGGAATAGTAGATAATAAATAATTATAAAATATAAAACTTAATTCTAAAAGTTCTATTTATTATAGGCTGTAGAGGCCTAAAAAAAATAATAATTAAAAAAAATTTATATTAAAAGAATAAATAAATATCTATAATAGTTTTTTACTCAGCATCTGACTAATTATTTATTTAAATATTATTAATAGTATTTTTTTTTTATAATTCTTGCGAAAATAGTAGCTTATAAAACTAGTTTCTAAGTTTTTAATTCCCGGGTATTATAGAATATAAAAACAGATAATATAGTAGATATAAAGAGTTCTATTAAAAAATAATATACTTTTTTGAAAGTTGTTTTATATTATTAATATCTTCTTCCGACCGAAGTAAAATAGCAGTTTTTAAGTTTATATATAAGTTTTAGAAAAGATTATCTTTTACTACTAATTCTAGAAAGTAAAGTATTTTTTTTTATAAATTAGATATAAAATAAGCTTTTAATTCTTTGCAATACGCGTAATTTAAAGATTTAAAAAAAAAAAATCTAATTTAAAAAACTTATTTTAGTTTAAGTATTATTATAGTTTATAAATATCTAAAAAATAAAAAAAAAGACTTAATAGTATTTTCTAAAAATAAGCCAGATAACTATAATTAACTTATAATTCTAAGACTACTCTATAAATAATAAATATAGAAAAAAAAAATAAAAAATTCTATAAAAATAATTTATTTTACTTTAAGATATACTTTTATATAAATATAATCTATTATATTTTAAATACAGCTAAAACATCTGCCGTATCTTATTTATTTTAGTTGGTTAGATTAATCAGATTAATTAGATTACTTTAATATTTATAGAAAAAACTTAAAAAAAACTTATATAAAGCTTTTTATAAAAAATATAATATCTATAAAAGCTGTTTAAATAATTAAAAACTAATCTATTTAATACTAAAATATAAGAATTTTAAGTATGAAAAAAGAAAAAAAAGAAAAGAAAAGTATAAAAAGACTTTAAAATATATATTATTATTATACGGGAAAGTCGGTTAAACTAAATAAATAAAATAAAATTAGTATAGTTAATAGCAGGTCTTTAGAGTACTTAAAGTTAAAAAAATTAAATAGATTAAAAAGATTAACTGGATAAAAAGAATAAAAAAGATTAACTAAATTAAAAAAATAAAAATAATAGACTATTCTTATAATATCTAATATTTAATAAAATAGTTGTTGGAAAGTACGGTTGCTGAGAAAAATTATATAAATAATATTATATAAATTTTTTTTTGAGTTTAATCTATTATACAGATAATTTAGTTTTTTTAAATAAAAATAAGAATATAATAGACTATCTAAGCTAAAATAAGAAAAAGAATAATAAAATAAAAATAATATATTTATTTTTAGTAGTCTAATTATTAGTAAATATACAGTTTTTTTAATATTATATATTATAATTAAGATATACAGCTTAAACCGAGCT
>NW_020290753.1:372291-375679 GCF_003184695.1 Aspergillus brunneoviolaceus CBS 621.78 | reverse complement strand
ATAATATATTTATTTTTAGTAGTCTAATTATTAGTAAATATACAGTTTTTTTAATATTATATATTATAATTAAGATATACAGCTTAAACCGAGCTATAATTATATATCTTTATATATATTTTTTATTATAAGAACCATAATTTTATAAAAAGCTAAATTTTATTAATATTATTAGAAATCTCTGATTAATTCTTTAAAATAAAAATAAAAAAGATACTAATACTTCTCTTAGTTATTTTTTTCTAATTTTAAAAGCTTGTTTTTATATATTTTTAGATAATAGTTAAAATAGTTAGATTAATAATTACTTAATCTGAATATATCTTAACCGTACTAAAGTTTAAATAGATATAGTAGGCAGGTCTTAGTACTAAAAATAATTAAAATAATTAACTGTCTTTTTTTTAGCTATACCGTGGTTAGATATAAAAATTTCCTTAATCTAGCTATAACCTGGCGGTCAGGTATAAAAATTCCAATTAACCTAACCTAACCTGGCCGTTAGCCACTCTAATTACAGCTACAAAAAGTACAAGTAAAACCGAAAAGATTTATAAATCTGTTTATAATAATAATTTAAGAAATTTGATTAAAACTCTTCAGAATTAAGATTCTAAATTCTAAAAAAAAAAAAAATAAATTATCTAAATATTAAGAAAGTACAATAGATAGATTATTATATTTTAAAAATAGATTTTATATATTAGAGATAAAAGGCCTATATTAAAAGCTACTATAATAATATTATAATAATTTATTAGTAGATTACTTTAAATAAAATAAAACTAAACAATTTTTCCGCAAAAAGTTCTATTGAATTAGCCTTTAAAATAACATAAAAAACTATATAGTAATATACTCTATCTACTAATATTAAATCTTAGCTAGATATTAATTATAGAGTGGATTAACCTGACCGTTATATCTTAACCTTAATCTGACTATAACCTGGCAGTTAGATTAAGATATAAAAAAATTTTAACTATACAGTTATAATTAGATTAAGATATAATTATTATTTTAACTGTTTATACCTGCCGGTCAAAAAAATTAGATATAATAAATAGATTAATAACCGCAGATTAATTAATAATATATATATTTCTTTTATATAAATAATATATAAAGTATAATATACTTTTAATTATAGTATAATAATATTATTTAGATTTAGCTTATCTACTTAATTTATTTAATTTATTTAATTTATTTAATTTATTTAATCTGTTTAATCTGCTTGATCTCTTCTTTTATAGTTCTAAGAAGTATACTATACTTTAAAAAAAATATTTATAAAATTTAGTATAAAAAATATAAAATTTAATATTAGATAAACTAATAAAATTATACTACTTTTTATATTATTTATAATAATAATTATAGTAGTAAAGAAATTAAAAAACCCGGGTCTTTATCTCTATCTGAGTATATATAATATTTAAAGATTTAAGTAAAGCTAGCTTTTCTATTTCTAATAATAATTTATTTTTTAAATTATTTTTAAGATTATTTATATTCTTATTTTTACTAATATAAAAAATAGTAATTATTTTATTTTTTTCTTATTTTTTAAATATAAAGATAATCAAATCTGGATTAAGATTATTAAGAATATTCTAGTACTTTTTACTAATAGTAAAATAATTAGTATATATCTAAAGTATTACTGTTTTAATTATATTAGAATAAAAACAGCTCCGGCGATAGTAGCAGATATTTTAAAAATTATTAAATAAATATTTAATATTAATACTATTAGTAGCAACTGAGAGAAAATTTTTAGCTATTTAATAAAAAATAAAAAACTAATTATAACAGGATTTTTAGTAAGTAAGAATATTAGTATATTTTATAATATCTAAAATAGTATTAGTTTAATTAAAAATATTTTAATAAGCTATATATTTTTAATATCTAAATATATCTTAAGTTTTTTAAATATTTCGGCTGCCGGTAAGAGTTTTTAATATTTAAAAATATTATAAAAGATTTTATTTAGGTCTAATAGTAATCCGGAGATAGTTAATAATATATTAATAACTAAATTCTGATTATAATAAAAATAGAATATTTTTTTAAAAACAGTTCGGTATTTAAAATACCAGTTAGTATTATTATTCAGCCAAATATTTTTTTTAAATTTTTTAAGCTTTAATATCGGGTCTAGAATAGTTATAATTATATAAATATAGTTTTCTATTTAATAAATATAATAGTAGTATTTTCGGAGCTTTTAATATATATTTTATAAGTCTTTAATAATCTTTTTTTTTTAGAATACCCGCTTTTTTATTAGTTGGTTAATTAAGTGATTTAAATAATTAAAAAAATTATTATAAATATTATAGATTTTATAAACAGTAGGCCTACTGTTCTTAAATAGATATAATATAAAAAAAAAAAAAGTATAAAAATTTAAAAAGATATTTTATCTGTTTCTACTTAATTATAGTAGAATAAAGATAATTAATATTATTATAATTATAGTACTAAATAAAACTGTTAATTACTTAATAAAAATTAAGTATCCGGTAAATTATAAAATAAATTAAGTTCTAGTAAGTTTTATAGTTAAAAAAAAATAATAAACCGAGCTTAATTCAAGTTATTAAATAAGCTAAAACTTTTTATAATATTAAGAACTTATATTTATAAATTATATAATTTTTTGAATCTATAATTAAAAATTAGTATTATTAGCTATTATTAAAAAAAACCTTTAGAATCTATCTGTAAAAGACTAATTTAGATAATTTCTATTATAATAAAAGCTCTTTATATTAGTCTTTTATAAATAGCTTTTAGAATATATTTTTTTAAAAGTTTTTAAAATATTAGAAGAGGCTTTAAAATTTTTATTATAATTTTTTTATATATATTCGACAGTACTGTTTAAGACTTTAATCTAAAGTTTTTATAAAAGAATATTAACTATAAGCTAAATTATATAAGTAAAATAGAGTATATAATACTGGCTTTAAATAATTATTATAAAATCGGGATTAAATAAAATATTATAAAGCTAAATATTTTAACTAAACTAAGTCTAAAATTTAGATAAGATTATATTAAATATTAAATTATTATTACTAGTATTATTAATTATTATATCTAATAACTAATAAAACAGATTAGATTTATATAAAATTAATAGAATAATTATAGCTAGATTCTTACTAATATAAGATCTAGATACCGGTCGGAAGTCCAGTAGAACTTTATAATAATTTATATTTTTTATTAAAAAATATCTAGTTAAAATAAGAAATATTTTTTAATTAAAACTAGTTTAATAGTTTATTATAACTAATATTTTTCTAATATCTAAAAACTTTAATAACAGCTGTATATATATATTTTTTAATAATTCTAAAAAATATTCTTTAAT